>NC_053157.1:165993178-166298733 GCF_016835505.1 Polypterus senegalus | reverse complement strand
GGTTAGGATCAGACAAACTGTTCTGTAGAAGGACAGAGACTTAGTTAGTGACAGCACGTTCAAGTGTTTTTCACAGAAAGGAGAGGGAGAGACTGGCCTGGAATTGCCTGCTTGAGACGTGTTGAGTGTGTAGTTTTTGGGAAGTAGAGTTATTAGGGCCTCTGGCAATTTTTGTTTTCCAGTTTTCATCCTCAGTGTCATTAGTTATTTAGGAAAGGACTGCTTCTTGTGCCAGGTGCTGTAAGCCTGTTTTCCTGCTGAGAATATGGATCACTTTCGTATACAATGTAGTCTATATCTTTGGATGTGTGTGCACATGTACAAGGTCTATTTTCCAGTTTAGCAATTTTACTAGAAGTTAATTGCATTTATAAAAAACGAGGATTGCTTCTTCTTGTTGTTGGTGTTTTTTTTTTATCACTTATTTTCACTTCCAGGCCGATAAGTCCAGTGCCTTGCAGTATATGCCAGCAAAGAAGTAAAAAATGTCCAGTACCATTTACTCACTTTAAATGGTAGCCCAAGCAATTTGACATCAATATCAAGAATGCTTCATTCACAATGCATTATGCTGCATCTTGATTTTCTCCCACCACTGCCAGAATTGCGCTAAATTTGAAAAAGCATTAAGTCCGAATTAGCATAAGCAGCACTTAATTGTGGTTGTTCTTTAGAAATGTTAATAATTTACTTCATGAGATAGAAGTACATAATAAACAAGAGTAGTTGGGTCATATATTTAAAACTAGCTGAAATACCCAGCTGCTGCCTCGCAGTTAGGAGACCCGGGTTCGCTTCCTGGGTCCTCCCTGCTTGGAGTTTGCATGTTCTCCCCGTGTCTGTGTGGGTTTCCTCTGGGTGCTCCGGTTACCACCCACTGTCCAAAGACATGCAGGTTAGGTGCATTGGCGATTCTAAATTGTCTCTAGTGTGTGCTTGGTGTGTGTGTGTGTGCGTGCGCCCTGCGGTGGGCTGGCGCCCTGCCCAGGGTTTGTTTCCTGCCTTGTGCCCTTTGTTGGCAGGGATTGGCTCCAGTAGACCCCTGTGGCCCTGTAGTTAGGATATAGCGGGTTGGATAATGGATAGATGGATGAAATACCCAGCGTTGCCCAGGAGGAAAATAGTGTTTTTTTTTTCTTTTTTTATTTTATCGAGAAAAACGTAATAAAAAAAAAACCCAGCTTTAAAAATAAAACTAAATTAGCAAACAATAAAGACTCACTAATGTGCTTGTTTTGTGGTCGTTATCATCCAGTTGATGCTCGGAACCAGGCAATTAATTTGAAAAAAAAGAGGGGCGTGGTGGTGCTCAAACTTAAAGAATGCTGGCAGTCGCCTGCTATATACTAACTGTGTAAGCCCATGTTGTTAAAAGCATGGGATCCTAGAAAGTATTGAAATCATCAGAACTACTCTGGGCATCTCTTGCCGACGTGCTCGCATTGTTTGTGCATTAGCACCTAAGCGACTGTCTTTCTTAGGCGGTTTCCTTTTGCCGGTGTGCTGCCTCACTTGCATATCCTCGTGGCTGTAGCCCACACCCCGACTCTACGTCTCATTTCCAGGCCGGAAAGACACACACACACACACGCATGTGTAGAACTCTATTTAATTTCAAAATCAACAGAGGTGTGGTGGTGCTCAAACATAAAGATTGCTGGCAGTCCCATCCATTACGCCCTCTAGTGGTCGTTCTGAGTGTCAACTGGATGATAACATGCATACATTAGCGCAAGATCACCCCCTACCCTACCCAAAAGGGGATGGGTTAGGGTTGATTTCACCCTACAGTATTTTTATTCAACCATTGAGAAACATGTGTACCAAGTTTCATGAAAATCGCTACAGCCGTTCGGAAGTGATGCCGGAACATACATACATACACACATTGACTTTTTTATATATATATATATATATATATATATATATATATATATATATATTGTCACGCATATAGTAGGAGGTCGGATTGATTCGATAGCACCTGGGAAACCATTCCGCCAGGGAATGGCGGGTATTAACTTTCTCCCTCTGCTTCCTCATAGAAAGAAAGACCTTCCTGCACCATAGGCCTGGATTGACCGCAGTGCGTACTTCCGCCCTTCCTCCGCCATCTTGCCCTGACGCCATCCTTCCCATCCTCCCTTGCGTCCTTCCCAGCGCATCCTCCACTTCCGCTCCACCCCAATAAAATGGCCGCGACGCCAGGAGTCGGCGCGCGCTATGAACTGTTTAGTTTATGCTTTTGACCCTTTTTTTTGTACAAAGTTTCTGTACAATATACGGGCCGGAAACCCCAACCCTTATTGCTGTCTCCTCGGTCCTTTACAAGTGGCGAGTCGGCAGGATACAGAGATCCCGAATGACGGAGGGACAGGACCTCAACACGGTGCTGCAGGCATGAATGACCAGCTCCAGGCGCTGCAGCAGCGCAAGCCGCCACCACCGGGAGCTGGAGGCCACGGCCAGGTTAGTGGAAGCCCAACGGGCGAGACAGACCCGCCAGGCAGCGCGCCTCCTTTAGTCCCGATGGCCCTTCGGAGGACGCCGACGCTACCTGGGCATGTTTGAGAGGACGCCACCCGAACGAAAGTGGCAGCGGTCCAGTGGGCGCCCATCCTGGCGCCATACCTGAAGGGACGCCATGGCCTATTATGACCTCCTGAGGAGGAGGCCGCATTACGACCTCCTCAAGCCCAAATACTGGCCCGCTACGGCATTAGCCCGGCCAGCAGGCGTCAATGGCGGAACTGGGTCTTTGACCCTGAAAAGCCGCCGCCCAGGCGCTCGAAGTTCTGGGGCAAGATGGGCCGCTGGCTACGCCAGAGACCCGACGGGCGGAAAGTGGTCGAGCGGTGGCCTGTGAAGGCCTGGTCAATGCATGCCCAGTTCCCTCGCCCAGCAGGTCCGGGACACGCCTTATCAAACATGTCGGGCCTCCTCGACGCCCTGGAGCGCCAGTTGGCGGTCCTCCACTTGGGGGTCAGAAAGCCTGCTCGGGAACCGCAGGGACGGGCGGCCACCCCGAAGCCCTCGACGCTGCAGAAGCGCCAGCCAGAGCCAGAGAGGCCGGGACCGCCGCTGTTTCAAGTGTGGCGAGACCGTCACCTGCTGCCAAACTGCCCCCATCACACGCCCGAGCCTATGGACTGCAGCTGGACGCGTCGGAGAGGTATTGTACCCGCCGCATCCCTTGGCGAGTCCAACACGGGAGTGGTGTTGCTAAATGGGCACGCCGTGGTGGCTTTGTTTGATTCCGCAGCAACATTACCATTGTTGCTCGCCGCTTTGTCTTACCGCAACAGTGGTTAAAACAGCATTTGTTGGTCACCTGTGTGCATGGGGGACTAGGTCATATCGCTCCGCCACTGCTATGTCACCTGGAAGGGGAACCAATCCAAATGACGGTCGCTGTGTTACCTGACCCCCTTCCCAGTGATTTTGGGACAAGACTGGTCTAAAAGAATCAGCGGTAAGCCATTCGCCGCCCCGGGCCTCGTTGGATCTTGTTATGAGGGGAAAAGGCACCTCCCGGCCTCCACGCCGCACAAGGGCAGGCCCTATGGGCGCTGGTGTCTCGGGGACCTTCCGTGGCTACGGACCTTGACCCGAAGATTCCGCGGAGAAGGGACTAGCCAGGAACTCTTCCCGGCCCAGGCCCCAAGACTCCTCGCGCCTGGACCATCAATTTCGTCCACGCCGCCTCCTTTAAGAGGGAGCAGTGGAATGATGACTCCCCGCGCTTTGCCCGAATGCGTCGTTCTGCCTAACAGCTCAACAGCGGACGGATCCACACCGCTGGAACCCTTCTTTGTCCTTGAGAATGATCTGTTGTACCGAAAGTGGCTACCCATGAGGGCGAGGTGCGGAAGTTGTTGCTAATTCGCGCACCTTCCGGGCGGGAGATATGCGAAGTTGGCACATGCTCACCTCCTAGGCGCCACCTCGGGCCAAAAACACTGGAGAGGATTAAGCCCGCTTTTACTGGCCTGGGATCAATGAGGAGGTCCGCGGTTCTGTCAATCCTGTCCGGAGTGCCAGACCCGCCAGATTCCTAGGAGGGACCGTGCTCCTCTAGTCCCTATTCCCCTCGTGGACATCCCTTTGAAAGGATAGGGGTCGATTTGGTGGGACCCTGGAGCCCTCAACCCGTGGCCACAAGTATATCCTAGTCATGGTGGACTATGCCACCCGGTACCCAGAGGCGGTTCCCCGCGCCCGCTAATACTAAAAGCATCGCACGGAACTGGTTAATTTGTTTTCACGCGTGGGCATACCCAAGGAGGTCCTCACGACCAGGGTACGCCTTCACTTCGGATACGCTCAAGGAGGTAGCCAAATTACTGCAGATAAAGCACCTGAAAGCGCCAGTCTATCACCCGCAAACTGACGGGTTGGTCGAACGTTTAATCAGACGCTTAAGCAGATGCTCCGCAAGGTAGTCAGCGCTGACGGCAGGAACTGGGACCAGCTCCTCCCGCCGTGCTTTTGCCTACCGGGAGGTACCCCAGGCCTCTACAGGCTTCTCCCCATTTGAATTACTATACGGGCGACAACCCCGGGAATCCTCGACATCCTAAAAGAAGGCTGGGAGGCCGAGGCTCTTCCCTCCTCTAACATTTTGAGTACGTGCGCAACTGCGCCGACCACTCACAAAGATCAGGCCCCTCCTAAAAGAGCACGGACTCGCGCAAGCAGCGCAGGCCCGTGTTACAACCGCAACTCCGCCCTCAGGGAGTTCCGCCGGGGACCGAAGTTATGGTGCTCGCCCCACCTCCCACTCGAAGCTGCTCGCCACTGGCAAGGGCCTTACGAGGTTAAGGAGAGAAAGGACTCGCCGACTATTTGGTGAAACAGCCCAATCGTCGATCGAAAGTGAGAGGATCTATCATGTCAACCTGTTAAAGCCCTGAGAGATAGAGAGGAGCTCCCAGCTCCCGTAGGTCACTCTCCCTTTCGCAAGCACAACTGCCCTTAACCTCGGCGAAGAGCTGACCCCAAGCAGCGGCAGGAGTTAGCCCAAACACTCCGAGCCATCCCCGAGGTAGTGAGCGAGTCACCCGGCGGACCGCTGATTGAGCCCGATATAGTCACGGAGCCCGGTAATCGTCCGAGAGGCCCTACCGACTCCGGAGGCAAAACGCGCAGAGGTCGAACTGGAGGTGAAACGTATGTTGGACATGGACATAATTGAAGAGAGCCATAGTCCCTGGTCCAGCCCTATTGTCCTCGCCTCCAAGCCAGACGGCTCCTGGAGGTTCTGTAATGACTTTAGACGCCTGAATCAGATCTCCAAGTTCGATGCCTACCCCATGCCCCGCATTGACGACCTCCTTGAGCGGCTGGGTACGGCTCGTATCTGACTACCCTTGACATGACAAAAGGGTATTGGCAAATTCCTTTAACGGCATCCGCAAAGGAAAACGGCCTTTAGCACCCCTAGCGGGCACTGGCAGTACAAGGTCCTCCCATTTGGGCTGCACGGGCCCCGCGACCTTCCAACGCCTGGTAGATAGAGTGCTGAAGCCCCACCAGTCCTATAGTGCCGCTTACCTGGATGACGTTGTCATCTATTCCGCACCTGGGAGGAGCATCTACTGCAGGTCGCAGCTGTCCTCCTAACACTGGCTAAAGCCGCCTCCGCATAAACCCCGGAAGTGTTTTTGGATTAAAGGAGGCCAAATATTTAGGCTACCTCGTGGGACAAGGACAGGTGCGCCACAGAGCTCCAAAGTTAAAGACATCTTAGAATGGCCCCGTCCAAGTACCAAGAAACAGGTGCAGGCTTTCTTGGGGCTTGCGGGTTACTACCGCCGGTTTGTTCCCGCTTCTCCAAAGAGCAGCACCCTTGACTGACCTGACAAAAAGGGCGCCCCTATACGCGTGGTGTGGACCGACAAAGCAGAACACGCGCTCAGTGACCTAAAGAAGGCCCTAACGCCGGCACCTGTGTTACGGACGCCCATTTTGGGCTCCCGCTTATTCTCCAGACCGACGCCGGACACAGGCCTGGGTGCCGTGCTGAGCCAAAGCGCCGATGGTGTCGAGCACCCTGTGATGTACCTTAGCGGAAACTGATGGACCGAGACCCGCACGCTGCAGTGGAGAGGGAGGCCTTGGCCATTAAGTGGGCAGTGACCCACCTCCGTACTACCTGCTGGGTCGCGAATTCGCTCTGGTGACTGATCACGCTGCACTTCAGTGGATGTCCCTACACAAAGAGTCGAATCCGGGTCACCAGGTGGTTCCTGGACTTACAGCCGTATAAGTTCACTGTCACTTATCGGCGGGCACCCTTCAGGCCAATGCCGATGCCCTCTCGTATTCACGACCTCTCGGTTAGGTCCGCCCACCTGACGGTCCTGGGCTAAGGGGGATCGTGGTCACGCGCGCAGTAGGAGGCAGCGGATTGATTCGATAGCACCTGGGAAACCATTCGCCGCCAGGGAATGGGGGTATTAACTTTCTCCCTCTGCTTCCTCATAGAAAGAAAGACCTTCCTGCACCATAGGCTGGATTGACCGCAGTGCGTACTTCCGCCCTTCCTCCGCCATCTTGCCCTGACGTCATCCTTCCCATCCTCCCTTGCGGTCCTTCCCAGCTCCTCCACTTCCGGCTCCCCCCAATAAAATGGCGCGACGCCAGGAGTCGGCGCGATTATGAACTCTTTAGTTTATGCTTTTGACCTCTTTATTTTCTGTACAAAGTTTCTGTACAATACGTAGATATATATATATAGATATGTACTTCAATTTACTGTAAATGGTGTTACACATACTCCTGGGAGGCAGCTAAAAGGACCAATAGAAGGTAATTCCACGGCAGGCCAAATACGGGAAATTCTGCCTGATTCTGTCCCCGAAGATGACACTTACGGTTCCCCAAATCAAACCCCGAAGACATCACTTCCGGTTCTAGCCCCCGAAAGATATCACTTCCACCATCCAGCCATAAAAACCAGACCACATCGTGCTTAGTCAGTTCTCTTCTGGTTTTAACTCTGAAACACATATATACTGTACTTAATAATTGTCTTTCGCAACCTGGATTCAAGAATATGGGTGGCTGCGCCAAACCTTTGTTTCGTGTGTCAAGGCTATTCATTTCACAATGTTTAAAGCGTAAATATTCTCAATTGTAAAAGAAATTTGTCACTTTTCACCCTCTAATAGAGGTCCATAGAGGGCTAGATCCCTATTTAAGGATCAGAAATAACATCATATTCATAACCACTGATCTTGACATAGCCTAAAACGATAGCTTACATGCTTATGTTTGAAATTTATCATTTTACACCTTCTTGGGAGTGATTTTTCTTGGGCTAGGACCACCAGTAAAGAATCAAATATCATAAATATTATCATATTCATGATCATCAGTCCCAAAAAAGACACTCTACATACAGTAATATGCCTATATTATAGATTCCCATTTTTTCAAAGTTTTATGAAAGAGTAACTTTGACCCCTCGCATTGAATCCCTGGGGTCGGTTAATGTGGCATGTACAGTAAAAATGATAAGAAGCACTTGTTAAAGACACCTGTAGTTTAATTCTTTATTATGGGGGAGTATATTCCTGCACAAAGTATGGTTCCAAAATGGCCTAAAATTATTTTTTTTTAGGTCTAGAAAGCTAAAAATAGGAGGAACCCCATGTTCATAAGTTATTCTTATCAACACAAAAGCCCACATGTACTCCTTTTGCTTTCTAAATAAAAAACAGTAGCATGTTGCTGCTGTTTCAAATAAGTAAAGAAATCTGGTATGGAAAGATTTGATATGTCTGTGGGAAATTGTTTTTTCAATTGTTTGCTTGCCTTATACGGACCAGCAATCACCATGGTTGTCAGCACTACTACTAGACATATAGTGTGCAGTAGTCCATGTATTCTTTCCATGTTTTTGTGGCTTGTCCTTTCACCTCAAAGCCGAGGTATTTCCATTTGTATTTAGGCAGTTCATAGCCAATATGTAGTATTTTCCTGAGCAGTGGGTGGCTGCAAAGCTTTCACTCTACTTTGTGTTCAAATCAGTAAGGATGTATTTTCTCAGATTATGATGATGTTACTTCCTGGGTCCTCCCTGCGTGGAGTTTGCATGTTCTCCACATGTCTGCGTGGGTTTCCTCCGGGTGCTCTGGTTTCCTCCCACAGTCCAAAGACATGCAGGTTAGGTGCATTGGCGATCCTAAATTGTTCCTAGTGTGTGCTTGGTGTTTGTGTGCGCGCCCTACGGTGGGCTGGCGCCCTGCATGGGGTTTGTTTCCTGCCTTGCACTCTGTGTTGGCTGGGATTGGCTCCAGCAGATCCCCGTGACCCTGTAGTTAGGATATAGCGGGTTGGATAATGGATGGATGGATGTATGATGATGATATCAGAGAGTATCCAAATGGTCTGACTTTGACACCAGGTGCCATCACTGCACTGTTTTTTTTTACGTGAAAGATGCAAGAACTTGCATGTTTTGCTAGTCATTAGCAAAAGAGGGACAGATATTATTAGGTAAATTAATGCTATAGTTCCAAGAGAATTGATTTAACAAAGACACCAACGCTTAGAAAACTAGGGACCTGTCACCTGGAGTCACACTTTTCAGGCCTCTTTTTGTGTGTATGCAACTTTCCACACAAAAGTCAGGATTTTTAAAAGCAAAATTGATGGGTAAACTAATGTGTATTAATGGCAACTCTAATTCATTCATATTTCAGACAAATTGGGCAATTACAACATCTCGGCCAAGCTTCACTCCTTCATACCCACTGTGCTATAAGCCATTAACTAATCTGTGAGTCACTACATTCAGTTTTCGTAAGAAGTAGATGTATATACATAAAACATAACATGTTTTTGCCAACATAAAACCTCATATTGTAATAAGGGTACATTATCAGAATGAAGCTGCTTTTGTTAATTGTGAACAGTGACATTTTATTAATACATGAGTCATCTATGATGCCAAGATGAGACGGACAAACATTGTGGCTCAATAACCTGCGTCAACCTGTGATTAATTTATTTTGAGGCAAATTAGCTTTTACAGACATGTTGGTATGTGGTGGCTGGCTTTTTGATAAGGTAGCTGGCTGAACCCTCAATTTTTTATATGGCCTGTCATTGTAACAGCAATCATGTCATTTACATGTGCCAGGTGATAGTGGCTACCCGCTCAGACACTGGCATCTTATGCCTTCCCATGACTTTCAGAGTGCTGAGGACAGCCACTACAATGCCACACATGCTGTTGCATCTCAGTTGCAGAGGACAACATACAACTCAGTACATTATGAAGGAGGCTGCTCCACCAGCCAATGAGGTTCTGCGGCATTGTGGTTGCGCCTGCACTCGGGGTAAGAGTGCTATAAACAATAAGATGTGATGTAAAATGCATGATGTTGATCAGCATGTATGGTTGTTTCAAGATGAAATCCAGGTGGGGTTCGAGGCATTATTCAGGTAAGCACATTTACAAGATAACTTTAATCTCTAATGGAAATTGTGCATACGGTATGTTTTATAAATTAGTTTGTTTTTTTTTTGCGCTGTACATATTTTCCTCTTTTTTGGCATAAGTATATTTTCACACTTGAATACATGCAAAGTTTTATAAATGAGACCTCTGGTCAATGCATGAGTTTTACATGGCCCCTTTGTGCATGATGGGTTTTCCCTGATAAACTCCTTTGCTTCTACATCTGAGAGATGTATGCATTAAATTGTCTGATGTAACTAAATGCGTGTGTGTGAGACAGTGCTCCCTGTGAAGGACTGTCTCCCCATCCATGGTTTGTTCCTACTTTGTGGCCTATGCTAAGATGTTCTCCAGCTCTCTGTGATACTACATTAGACTAATTGTGCCATGAAATTGGATAGATAAAGGAATAACTTTTACTATGATATCCCAAGAATTAGTTTAAATAATATTACTCAAGCAAAATTTTCTTGAACATTTAGCAAACTAAAAGTTCAAGGGGAAATTTTATACATTTTGATATTCTATTAACTTACAAAGATATTAAAATACAGAGAAGAAATCCAAACTTGAAATATGGATTAATAGTAACTAAATATACTGTATCACTTCAGAATGTTAAAATTTTATATCATGTGTCACACACGTGCGAGTAGGAGGCAGCTAAAGGGCTAACATAATTGTAATAAAACATCCGACCAGGGGGCGGCAGGGTGCACTGACTGTCTTTCTCAGCTCTCTGCAGACCTTTCCCAGGAAATCCTGCAAAGTTCCGAGGCCTACAAAGACGTCACTTCTGGGTCCATCCCCTTTGCTGTTGTCACTTGCGGTCCAGACGACGTCACTTCCGGCTCCGTCACCTGTGATGAAGTCACTTCCTATGCAGGCCTTTAAAGCCGCCATCTTTGCCACATGTAATCAGTTCTGTTTTGGACTCAGTCTGGTAAAGATCTATGGCTGCCCCAAACCTTTTTATAATATCTGGACTCATTTATTATCACACATGTATGAAATAAACACATTAACATGTAATAACATTTTAATCCAAATGGTCTGTTATTGAAGTTTTTATGAAATGTAATAAAGATTTAATTTATCTTAAACATAGCCTAATGTTTTAAACAACTCTGATCTGAAATGCACTCTTTAAAGTAACCAAATGCAAATGGAAAACATTACAAATGCAATGTCTTGTGTGTCTGTTTGAAGTAATGACAGATTTTTTGGTTTGGTTTACCTTTTTGTATTATGCTTGTTTGTGTGCCTTTGACATCACTTTTATGTAACTATCTAGAACTCCTAACAGTTTCACACAAAATTGTATGAGCTCACCAGAAATGTAACAGCCTTAGAGAAATCTCTGCTGGATTTGAATTATAAATATGCAATTCTCAACTTGAGTTTTGTTTTGTCCCTTCAGAAATTACCAAAGGCTATCTGACCATGTTTACTTTATCATGAAATTAATTGTAATTGTTTACAAATATAAAATAAATAACACATGCTTGATAGAGCAGTCTCAATTAAAACAAAAACTGAATTAAATGTCTTTCCATCACTGCCAAAGGTTTTTGCCCTTTGTTGTGTAATGCTTTAATAAGTCATGTTTTGAAAAATAAACCTGAGTTTTCTAAGAATTTCATTGATGAACAACCATTGACAAGCCAGCATAAAAAGTCGGCAATCAGACAGTGAGCAATTCTCTGTAACTAAGAGCTTGGCTGGATGTTAGGGCACCTGTTGTATGCCATTGGTTAGCTGCAAGTAATTATCTACCCTGCCTGCGATAATGAGTTGTCTTACAGGGTACATATGGATTTAAACAATCAAGCCATTGTTAATTACTGTAATCATTGGTTTTAAAACAATTGAACTTCGAATCACAGTAAACAAAACAACTTAAATAAAGAAATAAATGGTAAATGTACTTAGTGAATATTAAGGAAGGTAGAAACTGATAAGAATGAACAAAATTAAACATTAAGCAAATTCAGTTACAGATCAACAGCTATTTTAATGACATATTAATGTAAGCTGCGACTCTTAACAGAAAGTTTCTTCAGCTACACAAAATTGCATGGGGATTTTCAGGCAAGCTTTATATTTAATTTTATGCTTTTAAATTGGTAATTATGAGTGACAGCCATTTCTTATCTGTACTATAATTTGAAACAGAAAATAGAGACACATTATATTTTTCACTGTGGAATAGTTTTTTTTTTTTTCTTTTCATTTTGAAGGAACATCCTCATGCAGCCTCATTCTAACTTGTATAATATCTCTGTGGTAAAAAAAGCTGCTTTATAAAAATATATATATATATTTAAAGTTCAAAACTTTCACATTTGAATAGGTTCATAATTAGCATTAATGCTGACATTAAAAATGTGTTACTGAATTATAACCCTAGTGGCTTCAGCAGTTTGATCAGTTTATAATTCATTTTCTGCAGTTATGTGATGCAATAGTTCAGGGGGCTATTCTGCTCCATACATAAATCATATATATTAGAAGAAATGGTGGTCAGACAACAGTGAGATTACAAGGCAGAAACTAAAGCTATAAAATGAAGATGGCATGGGTTCTAGAATATTACACTAGTGTACAGGGCCTCTTCAAAGGATTTCACTAGCGTTGTTTGCTGACTGACAGAAAAGCCGGCTCTGGGAAGAGGCTCTTTTAACTGTATTTCTTGTTGTAACTGAGTCACACAGCACATAAGATAGAATATAAGAATGTTGACAAACAAGACCATTCAGCTCATCAAGCCCGTTTGTTTTGCTAATAGCTAAGCTGTCTCAATATCTCATCCAGATTCTACTTAAAGGTTGTCAAGGCTTTTGCTTCATCTACATGTCTCGGGAGTTTGTTCCAGAGTCCCACAGCTCTTTGCGTAAAGAAGTGCTTCCTGGCTTTCATTTTTAAATGTGCTTCCACTTAATTTCCACTGATGTCCTCGAGTACGTGATTCACTCTTAAACCGAAAGAACTGTATCTACTTCATCAGTGCCTTTGAGATTTTTCAATACCTGGATTAGGTCCCCACGGAGTCTCCTCTGCTCGAGACTAAACACGTTTAATTTGCTGAGTCTGTCAGAGTAGGACATGTCCTTAAGTCCTTGGATGCACTTAGTTGCTCCCCTCTGCACAGCTGCTATGTCTTTAATTTAATTAAAGGCATACCCTGGGTGTTACACTAAGGTGGTACCCTTCCATGTTCAAATCAAGTTACTGTAGTAACTAGACCCCTTCATATTTGTGCCTTATCATCATTTTACTAGATTATTTATTATTTAAGCCTTGGTACTGTTTAGCTGTGAGGTTTGTACAACTTATGATTCTTTTTGGTATATATAGATTCATCGTATTTGTAATCACCATTTCCAGTATTATCCATTCCACCTACTAAATAAGTGCATATTTTTAAGTAAATATCCTAAAATGTGTTTAAACCATACCAGAATAATGTTATTTACTTTTGATATTTTATGTATTTTCAGGTGAAGCAAACAGAGTTAGTGTAAGCGTATGAAATTATACAAATGAGTACCTTCATTATTTAGCTGCCTAATGAATGTCTGACTAACATAGCAGTCACACATCCTACCTTAGTGATGAATGTGCGCTTGTTCTCAGTAACACGTACAGCGCTTTATCACCTCCACATTCTGTTCTTTGACCACACACATTTCTTGTTGGTAAGATGTCACCCTCACCGTCTTTCATGCTGCAGCCCATTTTATTCACTTAGAAATATGCCAGATAACTAATTTAGACTGTTGCAAATCATTTTTTAGTATGTCACTGTAATTTATTTGTGTGTAATTACTTATATAGTTCTTGTATGTTTCTGTACTTTACAAGTAGATTTAGCCTAGAGGGTGACACAGTGGCAGTGCAGCTGTCTTGAAGTAAGGAGACCAGGATTCACATTGCAGGTCATCCCTGCATGTTGACCCCGCATATGTGTAGGTTTCCTCCCGCAGTTCAAAGATATGCAGGTTAGGTGAATTTGCAACACTAAATTGGGCATTGTGTGTGCTTGCCCTGCGATGGACTGGTGCCCTGTCCAGTGGTTGTAAACTGCCTTGGGCCCTATGTTATCTGGGATGGGCTCTAGAAACAATAAAGAAATCATCGTCGCCCTGCAGTTGTGGAGATTTTTGTTTGATGATTTTGAATTGCTGTCTTCACAGCTGTTTATTTCAATCCGCATTTAAAGCTAAGGACTTCTTTTCTTTAATGTTTGCATATTTGGTTCTTCCATCTTTTTTGAGGTTTGTGGAAGGTTGCTTTTGGGCTAGCATTAGCTTCAATTTAAAGTACCTAAATTTCTTGGAGTATGTGCCAGCTGCAAAATACAACTAATATCTATCTTTCAACAGTTTAATCAAAATGTGGTCAATGTATACTAAAACAAAGAAACCTAATAAATCTAAAACTATATCATTGATATATGATTGGAAAACTACTGGTGCATTAGCCAAACACCAAGGCAAATCCTGAAATTCATGGTGCACTGTAATTGTGTTAAAGGTGGCTTTTCACTTAAGGTTATAGGCGCATCTAATGTCAAGCTTAAAGAATATTGTAGAGCCCATAATTGGATCAATAAAGGAAGAGAGAAGTTGAAGTGGGTAGTTATTTTTAATTGTTTTATTACGTTCATGGCAGCTGTTGCATGGCTAGAGGGTACCATCTTTCGTCTCAACAAAAAAGAACCTATCCCTTAAAAATACAACTGCATTCATACCATTCCACCTAACTTCCTTCTATTAAAAACAGCTCAGAAGCACCACTTTTAACATCACCTAATTCTGATGTTTCCTTGATCCATAATCTTTTGTTTCCTGTGTTTTAGTCAGCTTTGCACCCATCTACACACCCTTAATTCCCACTTATTTTAGTTTTATGTCTAACTTAACCTCTCATGTAGAACATTTAAAATGTCTTCTGAAAATCAAAATAAATAATATCATATGCATTTCTGTCTAATCATATGTTTTTGTTCCTATTTCTTAGAATTTCAACTTATTAGCAAACCCAGCCTCCCTAGTCTGAAACCTTGTCTAAACTCATCTTGAGTCTGCTGTTCCCGCTGTAGAAACGTTGTTTTCAGGAACCAGCAAGTTCCTGTACAATGTAGGCCTTGGGCCACTTGTATTCCCTGGCCACTTTCATGGCTGCATTTCCACCTCACAACAGGAACTGTAACATTTATGCAAAATATGTAATGTACATTGGTTTTAGGTTAAACTGATGACATCATTTCAATACACAGCGGGACTGCCAAAACAGTGGAGATTTATATATATATAAATCACTAAGGCAAGACAACCATGGAAAGCTCGCCGGAAGGGGCGTGGATTCACTAAGCCGCCGACAAGTGAGACACCTATGGCGCACGCAGGAAGGAGCCACACCCACCAACTCCAAGCCCATTGGATACGACGATGACTCGCAGGGCCACGCCCACTAACTCGGACGTGACGACACAGAAGAAATGGCGTCATTTATATTCGCCTGTCGAAGAGGCCACATGCAGTGCAGTTCAGGTTAATATCATGTGCATGTCATGCACCTCCGAGCTACGTTGACTGTTCATAGAGGCATGTTTCTCGCAGAGGTGAATCGCCATATGCAGCGTGTGAAACGGTTTGCGAGGGGTATCCCATGGGATACCTAAAAAAAATCCTTTACAACTGAGGTTAAAGCACAATGAAGTAAGCAGTCTTTAAAAACCGACTTTTCGGTTATGACGCACAACCGTGTGCACCATAGCAAACTGTTTTACACGCTACATACAGCTATTCGCATCCGCGACAAACATGCGTCTTCTTAGATGCTCCTGCAGAAACACGGAAGATGTTTTCCTGCCCACCAACACTCCTTTTTCACCGGCCGGCGTCTACCCTCGCTCTCTAGGCATCACATTTCCTGCCCATTGCCCGGACGCAAAAACTCACTGACCACCCAGTTAGTCCCTTTCGTCTGTGGTAAGAGTCCACATGCACGTCTGAGCCACGCAGCGTTTGTTATGCCGCGGGTTCACTATTGTGTTGTATTCTGCTCTCTCCAGAGTTCCATCTTTTCATTCACTTACTGTTGTATTCTCACACCAACCCATTTTAGACAACCGTGTCTTTCCAGAACTGTTTAGCATTCAATAAATAATTATGCATGAGATTGAGCGTGTGTCTACCCGGCGCAGAAAAGCAGGTAAGCCGTTGAACCCCATTCGGGCTGCAAACCGTGGAATTCCCACTAAGTGCGACTCATACGCTCCCACTGCTTACGTCCCAACCCTTTGTACACACCCCCCTCCCATCTCGCTACTACCGTGGCCGGGTGTCTAAGTGGATTATATATAGAAAAGCAGCCAGATCCGCACAGAGCAATGAAAAGTCTACGTCAGTCACACGTACATCTGGACTGTATAAAGACGACGACTCAAGTGACGATTTGGAGGTGGGCACATGAGCGGGCAGTGCATACTGAAGGAGAAATCAGCAGACTAGCATGACGGACGGAGCTGAATGGACGTCCTTCTCCTCTCCTCCCATTCCAACCTCCACGAGGATGGTCCGCCAGTTTTCAGTCATGGACGATTGTGTGTTGGTTCGTTCCGTGCATTGTTACAATGTTGCTTTTCTTGCTGATTTATTACATTACCGATTTTTCAAATGTTAATTTTCTCCCTGTGCTTAAAAATCATTAAAAAACCGGCCTGATTATGCGGCGTATGGTACGCCGCGGGTTGGCTAGTAACATATTGTTAGTTCTTGTAAAGTATGTTATCATCAAATCATTTTTTCTATTTCAGAGAATTGATTTAACAAATTAGTCAATAAGACTGAAAGACAAATGAAAGCTGGAGCTCTAAAGAGAAAACGACTTTTACAGTGGATTGCAGAAATTTAAGTTCCAGAGGCAGAAATAAGATGGAAGCAAAAAATAGGTAACATTAACACTATTCGTTCAATGTATATTTAGCTCCATCTTCACTTATAACTATCCAAAAGTTCAAACTATTAACAGATTTGTAAGGTGATGCCAGTGGTTGGAGTCAGCCAATAAATAAGCACAATTTATTACACAAGTTCCACTCTCAATACTTTCTGGTTGAACCAGAAGTGCATACCTTGAAGTAGGAGCTAAACAAAGTACCAAGACCTACATACCATGAACTGCAAATGGCCCAAGTTACCGTGGAGGGAATTCTAAAAAAAAGTTCCAGAGTTTCTAAAAAAGTCCCTGCATGATTCCTGAAAAAAGTTCCTGCAATGAGAAACCACCTTTAGATGACCAGACCCCTCCCTCCTTTTTTCACAATGAACTGGATCTCTGTTGGCACAAATAAGATGAAACCTGTTTATCATTAAAATACTGTTAGTTAGATCAAGGTTTCAGCCAGCTCTCCATAATACACAACATGTTACAGTACGTGTACGTGCCTTGAACCACTACAAATGAAGACAGTTCATCCATTTCATTTGAGAGAGAATAAACATTGCCAATTACAGCAGATTGTAAACCAGTTCTAAATCCTTTCCATCTTGCTTTTATTCTCGTGTCAGCTCTTCATCCTCTCCATCTTTAGACCAACCGCTCCTGTAGGAAGGGGTAATAGGGATGATTAGGGGCTAGTGATTGTATTGCTAGCAGCTGATTACATTAATATTTAATACACCCCACTTTTAGTTTCTTGATGTTACATTTATAGGTGTTGCAGACATCTTAAAGGCAACTGAGATAAGCCAGTGGCTGGATTTTCAGTGACTGCAGCAGATCATTGGTAACTTTAATATCCACCATTTTATAGTGGCTGCTATCAGTGACAAACCAGGAGTCTCATCAAATATAGTCTTAACATTAAGACTATTAACATTAATCAGGACTAGTAATAAGTAAAATAAGCTATAAAGCAAACAAAAATACAGAGAGATTATGGAGCTTTTGTTAAAGGCTGCTGTCTGTGCAGCACCCAGAAGAAAACAGCCTTTGATTCTGTGATGGATACTGGACTCAATGACGTCATGCACCAAGTCATGTGACAACAACAGGTGCCAGTCATAAAAGCAACAGGAATGGAAACATTCAAAAGTAGTCCCCAAAACAGAGTTGTGAAAAATAAAAATGATTAAATTAGAAATAATACAGAATATGTTTCAAAAATCACAAGAGCAAAAAAAGAAATAGTTTCTGCATCATGTACAGTATATTAAAAATAACAAAATACGAAGAAGGATGACTGCTTCCATAGGCACATCAAAATGAAATATTGAAGGTCTCAACTTTGTTATGCTGTTAGCATACATGCTTTATAGACACATCATCTATCTATCTATCTATCTATCTATCTATCTATCTATCTATCTATCTATCTATCTATCTATCTATCTGTCTATCTCAGTTCAGGTTGGGTGTGACTTTTACTAATTAATATTAATTACTAATTAATAGATTTAGTAAAGATTCCCTACTCTCTCTATCTGCCTGGTTACAAATATTTTCATAACAAAGAGTTAATTAGATTAGTAGAAATTTGAGTCTAGTTGATATTTAAGTGTGCAATAATACGGTGTCATTCTCATGGCAATTATGCTCCATTCATACATTTTAATCAGTGGATAAAAAGTGAAGTACTATTTTGTGATTATGCACTCTATTACAATGGAAACAAGTAGACATGCAAAACCACAACTGAAGAATGCTTGATTACCTCATGTTTACATAAAGTGGATAATTGTGAGTAGTTTAAAAGATGTTTGTTTATGATTTGGATTTATTTCTAACAAGAAAAGTTTATTCACTTTTTAATTGCATTATAATTTTAACTCATTTATCCAACTCTTTACCAAACCTGTTAAGTATAATTTATTTTTGGGGTGCAGGGCACTGAAACCAACCTTGAAACTATCTATGACTTGAATGCCATCCCACCACTGGGCACATACCACTATGCCTACATCTGGGCAGTTTAGAATCACCAGTTAACCTTGACAGTCTAGGATGTAAAAGGGAGCATGTGTGCCCCAAGAAAGCCACATGGACATGCATACATCGCACAGTGGTAGAGAATCAGGCACAGGTGTGATACATCTGTTCCAAAGAAAGGCTTTCTCAAAATATATTAAAAAGCTTTTCACAATTAATTGTCCATTTACACATTATAAAATGCTTATGATAAAATAAGAAGAATGCACTAAATCTACAATAAGGGCCAAACATCCATGAAGTCTTTTTTCATTGATTGACCTATGGTATTTTGAGCTGGGAACCTCATATATAGCATACACTTTGCACAAAAAAGTAAGAACAGCCTAACACCTACTTAAATAATGTTCCTCACCTGATCTCATACAGTATTGATAAATGTAAAAGCACCATTAATTACTGGGCTTCTATAACTGCAGTATGTGAGAAAGACCAAAAGGAGTCCATTTACATATCTTGATGTGGCCAGCCAAATACAGCAGTCAGTCTAGTATTGCTCTACTGTGCTGATAAATCTAAACAAGAGAATGAATAAATTAAGTCTAAAAAGCTTGCAATTGAGTACTTGGAGTTTATTACTGATGTTCCAAGGTATTGAAAAGTGTTTGCATGTTGGGTTCCACAAAGCCTAGTAGTTGATCACAAAAATGGGTAGGAAAAGTTCAGACTTGCCCTCCAATTAAAGGTTTGACCTTGAAAGCTTTTTGTATTGGATCATCATTTATTGATAAAATATGAATCAATGGTATGTAAAATGAATGAATTTGATAGACATTATGTGATATTTCCATCAGTCTCAGATCTGAGCATTTGGACTAATAAAAGGTATTTAAGAAAGGTTCACCTCACAACCTCAAAAAACTGTTGATAAATTCATCCTTCTTTATGATGATGCATGACCTCATACAAGTCTAAAAACACAAAACGTGGATGAACTATTCTTTTCCTTCCACCCCAGAACTCAGATCTTCCCCATTCAGATTTCCATATCCTTGAAGCCCTAAAAGATGCCACCTACAGAAAAGGAGTGATGACAAGGTTATTGAAGAAATTTCATGATTCAGGTTAGCATGAAATGGGTATAATTCTCCTCCTTTCTTGTTGATGCAAGACATTTTTTTTTGAGCAGTGTAGCACTTTCAGCAGTGTTATTGCATTTTCAATCCACTCCAATTCAAGTTGCTTCTGATGATAGTTCATTCCTGGTAGCACATGTTTTACAAGAAAAGGTTACCAGGTTTTGGGGTTTTATTCATGTATGTATCATTGATACACTCAATTGAACTCAATACAATGGACTATTCAGGATAATGGACTATACACCATGCGGCCCATTTTATTCTCCTATTAACATCCTCTGTGGGTGCTTATTATCTGGTACCTATGGTGTAGTTCTCCTTTGTGTAGCCAGCACATCACACAAGTATAGTAGCCTGGATATTTCAGTTTAGATAGATATTGTAGGTCCTGCCTATAGGCAAATGTCACAGGGGTTAGTCTGGAATCCCGACCAGAAGAGAGTATGGTTTCTTACCCAGACGGGAAGCTCTAAACAGGCAGACAGGCATCCCAGCCAGGGGAGAGAGGTTCTACATCCGGAAATGATGGTCGGAGTGTATGGATGGACAAAACACTTGAAGATGTTACTGGGGACTCTTTATTCCCCCAGGACACTAGGTGGCAGCGGCCCTAGATATGAATGCTAGTATGGAACCAGTAGGGCATGCTGGGAAGTGTAGTAGATCAACACAACCCTGCTGGGTTCCGTGGGTGCCGCAAGGGAGAGCTGTGGGGAGATATGCTCCCTATTAAATGGGACTTGTGTGTGACCTAAAAGTACTTCCATCGAGCAGTCCCTTAATAAAAAGGACCGCACTCCCTTACCCGAGTGAGTGGGAGATGGGAGTATGTGGAGCAACACTTGACCGAAGGAGGGCATGGCGGTGGTGAGAAGAGAGTATATTGGAAAGAGAGAAAGAAAACCTGTGTTTCTACTTGTGTTAATTTTTCGAAGTGTTTTGTAATAAACCTCGGGGATTCAGTGTGAGGGTGGCACGGTGCTGCAGTGGTAGCGCTGCTGCCTCGCAGTTAGGAGACCCGGGTTCGCTTCCTGGGTCCTCCCTGCGTGGAGTTTGCATGTCCTCCCCGTGTCTGCGTGGGTTTCCTCCGGGCGCTCCGGTTTCCTCCCACAATCCAAAAACATGCAGGTTAGGTGGATTGGCGATTCTAAATTGGCCCTAGTGTGTGCTTGGTGCGTGGGTGTGTTTGTGTGTGTCCTGTGGTGGGTTGGCACCCTGCCCAGGATTGGTTCTTGCCTTGTGCCCTGTGTTGGCTGGGATTGGCTCCAGCAGACCCCCGTGACCCTGTATTCGGATTCAACGGGTTAGACAATGGATGGATGGATGGATGGATTCAGTGTGTGATCATGTTGCTGAGTTTCGGGCTCGCTGAGGGCCCAGTTCTATGACAGTAGATGGTGTCACGCACGCGCGAATAGGAGACCGCGGACGGACCTTAAAACTCTTCGGAAGACGTTCGCCGGCAGGGAGTGGCGGGTACTAACCTTTCTCCTTTGCTTTCTTCCAGGAAAAAAGACGCTCCGCCACCATAAGCCTTCCCGCAGTACGCTTACTTCCGCCCTTCCTCTGCCATATTTCCTGACGTCATCAGTCCCATCCTCCCTCACGGTTCCTTCCCAGCATTCCTCCATTTCCGGCTCCTCCCTTATAAAATGGCCACCGACGCCTAGAATGGCGTCGCGCATATGAACTTGTTTGTGTTTATATTTTGACCTGAGTTTTCTTTTTTTTAAATTGTGGATTGTCTACAATATACGGGGCCGGAAAACCCCAAACCTTTATGCTGCTTATTGTTGCATCTTTAACAATGGAAATAAATAAATGCACACACACACACACAATGGTCTGAACACACACCAGAATGACTAAAAATGAACATTTACCTAATTTATCTCTCTTTCAATTTTGAAACTCTCCCACACTCAGCCCATTATTTGATAAGTGTGTTCACAATATAGATGGTGTAAATAGGTCAGAAAAAAATTACACATATGCAGTCTGAAAGGTAACATGTATGAAAAGGGGATCCTTACAGATTTTAATGTTTTTCACCATGTAATTATGTTTTATTTCATTTAACTGGCTGGACAAGATTGTTTCAGCCTCACCTCTACAATAAAATAAGTGCCTTTGCTTATGTTTATCTAAACAAAGTTTATCTGTCACCCTTAAACATGAAATAAATTTAACAGAAACGAATATTACTAAGTTAAACTTACCAGACTAGACTTGAAATTATTAAATAATTTGTGTGTTTGCTAAATGGCACTTCATTATTAGAATCGCATTTAAAACGTACATGATTTGTGATGCATAAGTGTGGATAATAATGTCTAATGTAACATCTAACCGTCTTTTCCATCTACCTTCGTAATGCACAAATCATAGTCACACAGCATGGTATTGATTAAAGCGCCTGAAGGCAAGTGTTGCAAAATGTTTGAAAGGCTTTGACTCTAAGGCATCTTCTTGCCTTCTGTAATCATTTTAGATTGCACCTTTGAGTGCAGTGAGGATCTGAATTTTCCATCTTGAATCAATCAGTCACTACATGACCTGACACAGACCACTAACCAATATTGCAAAGTCTTACTATCCACAGTCTGACCTGACCTCAATAATAAAACTCTAAACCTGATCTGACATGCACAAATGACATCCCTCAGTGGCATTTGTAACATTTTTCCACAACCAAGGAGCCTGTTGCTTAAGTGTATGTTACATTTCAGTGTTTTATGCTCTTTCAGGGTCTATTTAGGAGGCTCCATCTGTTTCAGTATTCAAACTACACCTGTTCTCTCTAGTTTTTAATTGCTGTTCTTTCATTTATGAGTATTCTCAGTCCTGTGTCATGAACACACAGTATAATATATTAAGTGGGCTCACTTGCCTGAGATCTATATGAAATATAGGCTGCCTAGGGCACTAGATTTTAGGTTATGGGACTTTCGGTTCTGTCCACAACCATGACTTTGTATGACACCCTAAACAAGCCAGTTTGTAAGTAAAAAAAAAAAAAGTTAACTATTGTAAATTACTCATATCATGCAAGCCCCCTTAGATAAAGGTCTTAACCAAATGTTTATGAAAATACATCATTTTCTCTTATGTGAGCCATTTGTGATACTCTGTGTGTTGATTTGGCATGCCTCATTTTGATACTTGAGGTTTAAAATATGCCATGCTAAGCTCCTTACACAAACCCTCAGTGCTACTTTCTTCCTGGATTCTCTGTGACTTTATTTTGCAGCCACTTTGTTTGATTGATATTATATGGTAAACTTGTTACCTTTTGATTATACATGCCATTAATAATAGTACATAGTGTATAATACCAATTGATTTTGAAAAATGAAGGGTCTCCTATAAAATAACTAGGTCAGCGCTCCTCTGTTATATTTGGCAGGCAGTATTTTTTAGTTAATATATAATAATCATTTTATTTATATATGAAGCTATAAAAGAATTAATTATTAAACAAAAAGAAAAGGACTGAGTGTAACTCAAGGGTTTACTAAATGCAACTTAAAGCGCAAGAGGTCTCTGCCGCTTCTTAGAGAAACTATCAACGTCATTTCCCAAGGTCATAATGAGGTAAATGAGTAATGAACACCACTTCAGAAAGAGGAGATAAACTGATGGAAAAGTCCAAACTCCGCTCCTATGAAGCGGTGCTAAGATCAATAGGACAATCTGCTAAACTCTTAATGAAGCAGTGTTTGGAATTATGGGAGAATAGACATGAGTCAGAAAATATTGGTGGTGTTATTTGATTGGTGGAGTAATAAAATTCTGAATATTAAGAGTCAGGTGATGCGATGTATTGGATAAGGTGATGTACTCAGAAAAGAGTATAAATGCAGATGAAATTGTTTAATTGATTGTTCACTTCATTGGTGCATAACTGTGCAAATAAAGAAATGTTCTGCATTTTCATCTGGGCTTCATTACTGACCTCTTTGAAGTTGGAGGAAAGTTTTTTCCACGTCACAAGTAACTTTAATGTTAATGTTTTCATGATGTACGTTTCATAGTATTAGAGGCCAGCTTCTTGTATGATGATTCAGTTCTTTAACAGCTATGATAAACAAAAATAAACAAGTAATTAAATAAACAAAGAAGTAATGCAAATTGCAGCTGTGTTTTTACAAAATTACCAAAGTTCAGCAGCTCTAGCACACAAAATGGGAATTAACAAAAGCCTGACGCGTTGAATGATTCCACAGACAAAATATCTTCGTTTTTTAAAAACTTTAGTAAAACTTCAAGTAAAACAGTACACAAAAAAAGAGAAAATTGATAGAGCAAAAAAAAGAAAAGTTCTTGTTTAAGAGAAGTTCTGTTCAAAGCTTAAATCTTGTTACATTTCTAATCATTACAAAATCACTTCGGATCGTTTCTAAACCATTTCAAAACAGACAGAAAACTGTATGCCTATCCAATTTCTACATTGAAATTGGGTCTTTTAAGTCCCTGTGTACTGAGACCTCTTCTAAATGTCAAGTGACTCAATTGTCATACTGTATCTTAATTATCTATCTCATACTAACTTACAGGGCGAAAAGACTATACCATTGTGTTTGACTATGAAAGAAATTTATATTCTATTGAAACTAAGCAAACTCTAATATGGGTTTAACTCAAAGCTTTAACTTTCTAAAACTGGCTCTTACACAAATGTTAGAAGCCTTATCTAGCTTCATCAACAGTCACTTAGTCATTATCTGGTTTAAATACAGAATATCCCATTTCTTAGTAAGAACTATTGTACCTTAAATTTATTTTCTAAATCATATCTTCATATTATGTTAAAGCCATCATTGCAACTTCTATCAGTTTGATGTGTCCATCATTTGATTTTATCTGATTTTATAGGCACAACTTACCTCGCTGCCTAAGCACTTTGTGACCTTCATTAGTCTAATGTGTTCAATTGCATTACATAAAAATAAACCTCAGACTATAAGCTTAAAAGGTTCACTTTAAGTCTTGCACAATGTTTGGAATGCTAAAAAAACAGAACACTCTAAAAAGGTAAAGCTTATGTCAACAAAACATTGAACATCAAAATAAAAGGTTTGTAAACTCTTTTTTGGCATATGTACAGAATATTGAAAAATTAATTATTCTTGACATTTAGTCTTTCAGGAATACTTTAATACATGTATCAAGAGAGATCTCAGGGCTGCCTTTGTGCTTGGAGAGAACAGTGGTTTGCTCGGTAAACCATGGCACATGTCTCTTTAGGTGTCTTCTCAGCCTAGACATATTGACAGTTTTATTTAATAATTAGTTTGAATTTTTTCAACCTGTGGTCTGCTGGATCTCTTGTTGAATGCCTAGAACAATCTTCTCTTATAAAGAAGCTTGGTGAGCTACTCTTGGTTTTTCTCCATTTGTATACTCTATGGAAAGGGTGTGCATGGAAGGAGTAGCCCTTGTCCATCTAAACAAACATACTTGGATGCTAATATAGTATAATCATATATAATATGCTAATCCCATTTACCTTACCTGGACATGTGTTGTTTTTCACAATTTCTGAAATCAAAGCTGAACGTAATAGATCAAGTAAAGAACAGTCCCAAGCAAATAGCTCACCAGGGTTCAGAGGCAAGCAGGCAGGCAATCACTAATGAAATATATAAAGTGAGGGGTGATCAGGGGGAGTGTCAGCCAAGCAAACATTGAACAGGCAGGAAAACATAAATAATCAATAGATGGTGAGGCCAATGTAAAGCTGTCAAGTTAGTGAGCATGAGAAAATTGGTAAATAAGAATTCTAGCTTCAGACATGGAATGAATAAAGCTGCAGTTCAGTAGAACTTTGTAATATTTCCATTTTGATGCCTGACAGCTATGTCTTTTTATAATTTTACCTTGTTGCCTGAAGTTTAGTGTCTTTCTCATGTTGCCTTCAACCATAAGAACTCCTCTGTGAATAGAATTGGTGACCTGAATTTAATAAGCAGCAAAATCACAACTTAGAACACAAAATTGCTTTATCTTTAAATATAAGCACTATTTTATTTGTCCCTTTTGGGATGGGGTAGTTTTTTCATTTTATGTGTTTCATAATAAGCATAAAATATTTCTTCCTGCCAACAAAAAGGTATATTTTAATTGTAAAGATGTGAGTAACTTGTGAAAAAATACATTGGTTAGCAGCAGTAAAAATGTAATAGTCATTTGACAAACCAATATTGGGATTGGCCGAGTTTCTTTAGATAATTTGTCAACTTACGATTTAGCTTCAGCATTCCAGTTTCCTCACTCTAGTCTGTGCATGGTCAATAGAAGCACCACTAGTATGGCCAGAGTTTGAGTAAAAAGAAATCAAACCTTAGTGCATCAGCATTCAAGTCAACAGCTCTAATCAAGAATAGATACTGTACTTAAAAACTCTCTCAGTTATTACTGCATTTTAGAACAACATGTAGCAACAATTTTAATTTTAGCAATTAGAAGTAGTAAATTGGAGATGCATGTTGATATGCGGCATGCAAATTAAATTGCATGCAATTATGGATGGCCTCTTACCAGGAGATGTAGTCTATAGTAAACTGCATTCCGTTAGTTGTTGGCTAATAACCTAACATGATTGTAATGCATATACCAACAATTAAAGTGAATTTTTAGAAACAGCTTACATTTTTCACGGTTTCTACCACAATTTGAGAGGATATTACATTTTTTCTCAAAACAGGCAGCAAAATTGATGGCTGATTGTTACAGTACTATCTAGGTTATAGCCTTATGACCTCAAAAACACTGACTGCATTTTATTCCACCTGCTGTACTACACTGGCTGCACCCCAAAATTACAGGACTCGGGCATCTCACAGATAAACTTGTATTAAAAAATCAAAAAAGGCTATAAATAAAATGATAGCCAACCTCTAAAGGTTATAATTATGTCTAGATGCTCTGCTAGAGATGTTTGTATTACTGATTTCTGCCATATAAATTCTCCAATACAAAACCTGTCGAAAAAGTTACTGTTGTTTAAAATATTGTTTGCTAAAGACAACATTCTTTGATTACTTACTAATACTGAGTTTAGTAACACTGATATCATTATTTAACATTATTCTAAGTATCATGAAATGATTTTTGGATGAATTACATATCACATCATGAAATTAAGATGGTTTTACATTGTTTACATTCATGTCTCTGACATGAAGATGGTTTTAAACCTTCTCCCTGAGTCACTTCTGGTCAATTCTGCAATTACTCTTGGTGTTGAGACAGCCTTTAATTTGCTCTAGACACATCAGACTACAACTCCCTCAAGAAGCTCCTGATATCCCGACAAGCCAGAGCCTTCAATTTCATTTTAATGGCATCATTTTAGTTGCCAGCAGTTTTAGTGGAGTAGAACACTTCTCTGTATTTCCTCTTACAACCATGTATCCTTTAATAATAAGTAGATGGTACCCTCTCTGGAGTTTGCTCCCTGGCCTCTACATATTTACATTCCATCATCCCCAACTACTGTTGTCCTCCTGTATGCTTAACAACAAGCTGCAAGTTTCTCATTCTAATATTGGTGTGTCTGTTTATTGCCCATTCAAAAAGTGCAATGTACTGTACATATAGGGTTATAATGGTCTCTAACAGCCATGCCAGTCCCTAATGGTCCTGCCATCAGAAGGAGCTTTGTTTTTTCTATAATGAGTCTCCCTCTCCTATAAGTTTTCTTTACTCTTTTAATCATGAATGGCTTTCATTGAGTCAGTTTACCATAAATACCTGATTGATGGAGTGCTACTGAGATGGTTGGTTGTCCCATCTAAGCATAGGATTTCTGAAGCTCTATTAGAGTGGCCAATGGCTTCTTGGTCACCTCCCTGGCCAGGACCCTTCTTTCCTGATTATTTAGTTTGGCCAGATGGTCAAATTTAAGAGGAGTTCTGGTGAATCCAAACTTCTTCCATTTCACAATTATTGAGGCCATTGTGCTTCTGGAAACACTCAGTGCTTTAGAAATTCATATATTTCTCTGCCATGATCTTTACCACTGCACAAACTGATCACAGAGATCTACAGAAAGTTCCTTGGGTTTCATTGCTTGGTTTTTTGTCTTGACATGCATTGTGATTTGTGGAACCTTATACACACAGGTCTGTGCCTTTCTAAATTAAGTCCAATCAATTCAGTTTGCCACAGGTGGATGGCAATCAAGTTCTAGACACCTCTTGACTAAAGCAAATAGGTTAGGATACACCTGGCCACAATTTGGATTGCTACAATAAGAGGCCCTGAATACATATGTGATTAATAGATTTCAGTTTTTAATTTGTAATACATCTGCGTTGGGCTAGTGCCCTGCCCAGGGTTTGTTTCCTGCCTTCCTCCCTGTGTTGGCTGGGTTTGACTCCAGCAGACCCCCATGACCCTGTGTTAGGATATAGCGGGTTGGATAATGGATAGATTTGTAATAAATCTGCAAACCATTTTGAAAACTTGTCTTCACTTTGTCATTACGGGTTATTAGGTATAGAGTGATTGGCAAAAATGGGAAATGTATCCATTTAAAATTGAATCTACAACATTACAAAGTGTGCAGAAAATGAAGGCATTGGAATAGATACTGAATCCACTATATGTATGGTGAAGGAGGGAATATAACTGCAAGAACACTATCATCATGGCAAATCACTATCACCAATCGAGTGAATGTGGAGTTGGGTAGGAGATAAACAAGTGCTCATCTGACTGATCTGACACTCCTTATGGCCTACATCCAACGTACATGCATGTTCAGTGTTGTTGACTCCAAATTGGCCCTGCATGGACAGTGCAGTAAATATGCAGTCCATTCAGGGCTAATTGAAATAGGCCCTCAATGAATCAGATTTAGTGTTTTTGGAAATTTGTGCTTTCATCTCATTGATTTTTATTTAAACCTTTGTCTTCTTCTTCATCTTTAAAATTTTCTTTGTGCTTTTCCTGGTGGACACTACAATAGCAAAACTGTTTCTCAAGTCCTTAATTGGATATACTCATAAGCTATCAGGACAAGGTAGCTGCTTAACATCATATCGAGATCTGAAGGTTCCTAAAGTCATACTTTCTACCAGGCTTCCTGGTAATCTGTTCCACATGTCTATGGTTCTCTGTGTAAAGAAAAAAATTTCTAGTATTTCTGCAAAACTTAGCCTTAGCAATTTCCTATTCCTTTCCTGTATTATTGATGAGCTAATTCTAAAGCAACAGTCCTGATCCACTGTTATAATTCCCTTCATAATTTTAAACACTTCAATCATGTCTCCTCGTAATCTTCTTTTGTTTAAATTGAAAGTGCTCAGCTCTTTTAATCTTTCTTCATAACTCATCCCCTGTAGCCCTGGAATGAGTTTAGTCACTCTTCTCTGGACCTTTTCTAGCGCTACTATGTCTTTTTTGTAGCCAGAAGACTAAAACTACACATGGTACTTTAGATGAGGCCTCACCAGTGCATTATAAAGCTTGAGCAAAACCTCCTTTGACTTGTACTCTACACATTGTGCTATATAACCTAGCGTGCTTTGTGCTGGCTTTTGCTGTTAAAGGTAATTTATAAAATAAATACTGACTAATTAATGTGCATGTATAGGTGTGGAGGATGATCTCATCTATATGCTCCACAGAGCCTACTCCTACTTGGACAAAGCCTGCACCACAGTTAAAATCATGTTCTTTGATTTTTTTCCAGTACCTTTAACACCTTTTTGCCTCATCAACAGGGGGAAAAAGCTCAAGGCTTTGAATCTTGATGCCCCCACAGTCTTCTGGATCATGGACTACTTGACCAACAGACAACAGTTTATGAGGCTGAGGGACTGTGTGACAGAAATGATGGTTTGCAATACTGAAGAACCTCAGTGAACTGTTCTGTCTCCCTTCTTGTTTATCCTCCACACAATAGACGTCCAGCACAATAGCAGCGCTTGCCACCTGCAGAAATTTTCACATGAATTATCCATCATAGTCAGCATTAATAATGGAGAGTACAAGAAGTTTGTGGAGGACTTTGTTTTGTGGTGCAGGGACAAAAACCTGCAACTCAACATCAGCAAGACAAAAGAGCTGTTGGTGGAATTCCAATATAAAGTAGCAAAGAGCAAGTGAGACTAGTCACTATTCAGGGTGAGGATGTGAAAGTGGTGCAGAGCTACAAATACCCGGGGGTTCACATAAACAACAAACTGGACTGGTCTGACAACACAGTAGTTCTGTACAAGAAGGGCCAGAGCATACTATACTTCATAAGAATACTCAGGTCTTTTGTTTATGCAGCAAGCTGCTGGAAATGTTCTATCAATCCATAGTAGCCAGTGTGGTGTTATATGCTGCAGTCTCCTGAAGAATCAACTTGAGCTCAAAAATTGCACAATGCTTGGAAAAGCTAAACAGGAAATTCTGCTCCATCAGAGGGCAGACTCTTGACACAAAGGACACTGTTTTAGAAAAAGAAGATGGTGGCAAAATTGGATGCCATCATGAAAATTCACCTCCATCCCCTCCAGGAGGCGCTTTCTTGGAGCACATCTTGGCTCATACCACCACAGTGTATTAAGAAGCACCGCTGGGGGTCTTTTCTGCCCACTGCTATCAGGCAATTCAATACTTCCTCCCGATGTACTTGTTATGTTCATTTTGAAATATCCACACAGTATTCATTTATTTTTGTTTATTAATTGATTGTTTAATTTGTCCTGTAAGTCTGTATACTTGTTTTTTAAGTTTTTAATGTTGTATGTGTCTGAATTTCCATATGGGATTAATGTAGTTTATTTAATTTAATCTAAATGATCTTGTCAGTTTTTATTCCATTTACTCACAAAATGACACTAAGTACACAAATAATATCATCTCTGTGATGTTTGGCCACACAATAGTGCATACTTTAGTGGTCCAGGCAACTGGATTTGGATTCCCTTTGTCAACTATAAACGGGAAACGTGAGTGTAGGAATGTGTAGGTGTGCCCAGAGATACACTGGAACTCCATCCAAAGTACTGTAGGTCTGAGCCTTGTACATGATGGATTAGCGCCAACTCTGTAACCCAGGACAAAGAAGGGCACAGATAATAGACAGTAAGCTATTTTCATATGATTGCATAAAACATGATAATGTATGCTGAAATAGCAATACACACATACACGCTTTTAAAATAGTAGTTATGCTAATAAAATCTATAACTGCAGCACAGATCCTGGATTTTGATACATGTTCTTTATCCCTTCTAATAACACACAATGAGTTTGTTTTGTGATAAGAAATATTTCTTAGTCATGCTGTCATAAAAGAACACAGATGGCATATGAACAAAAGGATAGTAATGCATTTCATTATGTCATTTATCTTCTATATGTTTTCAGGCTTGCTTTTTCTTTATTAAAATATACAGCGCTTTACATTTAATCAGATTATTGATCTGATTAGCATTCCGCCTGCATTTGGCAAAGCTTGGACAGTGATCCCATTTCTATTACACATTTTAGATTAGTGAAGGAAAAGTAATCAAGCAGAGTATTTTCCATTTTAGAGAAACGGAGTTAGATTCATAATGCATGTCTTGCATATAATATCTTTGCAAACTGTGACAACAAAAAGAGAAATCTGCTTCATAAAAGTTATTTAAAAAATAGATTTAAAAAGAAAAAATTCTAGTGTTATCCTCTTAGAAATTCTAATGCTAGCTGATTGATTGATTAGATAAGTGAGGTTAGATTAGCAGGAACCAGAATGGCTTGATTGATGTCTGCTGTTTCAGAGAAATATTCCAGTAAAAAAAAATAAATCATAAATAAAATATTGCAAGATGCAATGTTATAGTCAGGAGGAAATAGGACAAGCTAAGCTTTTGATTGCAAACATCAATAACCATTTCAGACCTTTAATAGTAGACCATAACGTAATTAAAAGTTCTTCATCAGCTAGAGGAATATAACAAAATTCATTTATCAATTATGTCAATTATGTGTGTCTGTGTGCAGCTTTGATCTCCACAGAGTAACTACGGGGTATATTTCATTTTGTAGCTTAAAGAAATATTTATGTGATGTTTTAAAACTCAAAAACTTTTTAGGCCTTTTTAAGTATGTATTTTGTTCTAATGGACTGATAAATAGAATTTGTTTAATTTGTAAATTTTGCTGATTTTTCACGCTGTGTCATGGCACTTCATTCAACTCCTACAATACTTATCTAAAACAAAAAAAATGTCAAATTTAGTGCTGAGTCTTTTCAGCCTTAAGAGTGGATGACTTTTTAAACTGCTTAGTTTTCTTCTAAATGAATCCACCATGACCTTTAATAAACCCATAATGGATATTTAGTAAGCTATCATGAACAATGCTGCACATCCTCTCTCTGACACACTAACACTGAGTACTTTAGGCCGATGAATTATTCAGCAAAAGTGTGTCAAGAAACACTACTGGGGCTCCTTTATACCAAAAGCAATATGTCTACATAATTCCCCACTAGGAATGGAACGGGGATTTTTTTTTTCCTTCTTTTTAAATTTTTCTTCCCTTTTATTCATTCTGGTGTGTGGTCAGACAATAGTGAATATATATATATATATATATATATATATATATATATATATATATATATATATATATACTGTATATATGAAATATGCAATATGTTAATATGTAAGTCCCCTACATACAAACCTTCAAGTTCTGAACTTTCAAAGATGCAAACGTGCATGTTCAATAAATTAAAAAAAAATTGAAAAATTAAAAATTGTACCGTAACTTCAAATTTTGGGAGGAACAAACCTCTATGAAAGAGGCAAACAAATCTAGCAGTATAGTTAAAAAAAAAATCTGTTCTGCATTGCAGGAACCTGGTCAAGTGTTCTTTAGATATGATCAACAGGAGACTCCAATTCCACGAAGGGTAGAGACAGATGGGTCATAGTTGGATATAAGCACAAGGTAAGAAGTGCACACTCTTCAGTGACATCAGCGTCAGAGTTATCGGTATTTAACTTCTTTTCAGTACTATGTGAAGCTGAATGTCAACTTTATTACCTTTGGCGGGGCTGAAGAGCCCCAAGGGGTCACTTCTAAAACAGCCTGAAGAAAAGTCATGAAGTGATAGCAGAGGCCTGAGTTACTGTATGTTGGGGCTATATGGTAATGTGACATGACACAGCAGTAAAGAGTCTCACATTGTTTTCTTAGTGTTAAACCAAAGATTAGAACTAACAAATTGGCCTTTTTTTAGGTTCTATCTGTGCCAAGCTACAGTCCAATAAGTCTGGTGAGATGAGAAGATCTAACATCTGATTCAATTCCTGATGCAAGATAAAGAAATGCAATTTATGCGTTGTTAGGGTGTGTGTTGGAGCAGATATGAACAGCATAGCCAGGGTAGCTATCATTTGATGTATTAGGATGGCATATGAGTAGGTCATCTGAAGACTTTTAAATGAGAGGAAAGGAGGCAGCAAGTGCAAATCAGGCCAGGATTAAGTGTTTAAGTATGGTGAAGAACGTAAATATTAATACAAATATATAAAACATCTTTGAAATTACTAGCTTACAGGAAATAAGCCAAAATAAAATTGTGAATAAAGAAGAACTACTTGCCTTTAAGCTTGAATGTTATAAATAAAACAAATGATTTGGAGTTCTATGTAGGTGCATGTTAACATAATATTACAGCTGTAAATATGTCTAAATCCTGGAGATGGAGATGATTAGAATATAAATAGACTGACATTATTTAGAAAAGATAGAAAAATATAGGGGGATGTTTACATAAGAGAGAATTTAAATATGAATATTCATTAAATGGGTGATGACCACATGAAATATAAACCACATCTCTTCAGCCCTTATTCTGGGCCAACAATACCATCTTAAAAAACTTTTTTTTATATGAATCTTATCAAGATGGCTACTAAGAGGATGGTGGAGGGTTTTGGTAAGGATAGGGAACCCTCTCTATCGAGAACACAATATAAAACACCATATTCAATCAGGAGGTGTGGGCACTCTGTTTGGAACAACCTTGGCTATACTTTACTTTCTATTACTGAGACATCCTTCACTATAATTTTCAGGGTGTCATCATTTCCTTGTTTCTTCCACCATATAACAACTAGTACTCAGGCTTATGGAATGACTTGTGACCTACCTTTTAGAAATTGCATGTTGTTTCTTCTCTAGTAATATGCCCTTGTCTTGTGTATAGACTGCAGCTCAATATATACTGTATAGGGCATGCAGACATGGTCAAGTGGTTTAGATGTTTTTCACCCAAATATTAGAATCAGTCTGTCACACATTGTAATTTAAAGAGATTACAGGGAAAGATGTGATAAGCAAAAAACATGATCTTGAGTTGCACATGAGTTGTAGCTATGTGGAGGAAAACGCCTTAGAGAGGTCAGAAGAGAATGGCTAACAGATCTGTAGAACAGTGTTGCACAGAAAGGAAACTCAGAAGTGGAAGACCCTGAAGTAAACCGGTGACTGCTTAGTCACATTATTTTCCACTTTTGTCAGATAAGAAGAAATAGATGATGCTATATTGAACAAGTTATCAACAAAACTGGATGATTGAAAATTGAGAAAAAAAATTATGCTTGGTCTGACAATTCAGTTTTTTCAGCATCATGCAAGCAATAATGTCTGATTTTGGACTAAACTCCATGAACCCATGTATCCAATCTGCCTTTTATCAGTGGTATAAGTGGTATGTAGTTAAACCCCTACTCAAAAAAAATAATCTTGACCCCTCAGCTTTTGAAAATTTTAGACCCATCTCTAACCTGCCATTCTTAAGTAAAATTCTAGAGAAAGCAGTCATTATGCAGTTAAATGACCTCCTCAATAAACATGCTATTCTTGATAAATTTCAGTCTGGTTTTACAACAAATCACAGCACAGAAACTGAACTCGTTAAAGTAGTAAATGACTTGCAAGTGAATGCAGACAGAGGCCATTTATCTGTTCTCATCCTCCTTGATCTGAGTGCCGCATTTGACACCATTGATCACAATATTCTTAGAAATCGCCTTAGTCAATGGGTGGGCCTCTCTGGCAGTGTCTTAAATTGGTTTGAGTCCTACCTGGCAGGTAGAAAATTATTTGTGAGTTGTGGTAATCACATCTCAAAGACACATGATATCCTATATGGTGTTCCATATTATCCTGGGTCCGCTGCTCTTCTCAATCTATATGCTTCCGTTAGGTCAGATTATCTCAGGGCACAACGTGAGCTACCACAGCTATGCTGATGACACACAGCTGTACTTATCAATAGCATCTGATAACTCCGACTCTCTCGATTCACTAACACAAGCCAAATAAAGAGAAAACTGAAATTTTAGTGATTGGCAATAATGGATTCAATGAGGTTATTAAAAATAAACTTGATGCATTAGGATTAAAAGTTAAGGCAGAAGTAAAAAAACTTAGGAGTAACTGTTGACTGTAACCTGAATTTTAAATCGCATATTCATCAGACCACAAGGACAGCATTTTTCCACTTAAGAAGCATAGCAAAAGTTAGACCTCTTATATTACTGAAAGATGCTGAGAAATTAGTTCACGCTTTTGTTTTCAGTAGACTAGATTACTGTAACACACTCCTCTCAGGACTACCCAAAAAAGACATAAATCGTTTGCAACGAGTGCAGAATGCAGCTGCTAGAATCCTAACTAGGAAAAGAAAATCCGAACACATTTCTCCAGTTTTGATGTCACTACACTGGTTACTTGTATCTTTCAGAATTGACTTTAAAATTCTGCTTATAGTTTATAAAGCCTTAAATAATCTCGCTCCATCTTATATATCGGAATGTCTGACACCCTATATCCCAAATCGTAACCTTAGATCCTCAAATGAGTGTCTCCTTACAATTCCAAAAGCTAAACTTAAAAGAAGTGGTGAGGCGGCCTTCTGCTGCTATGCACCTAAAATCTGGAATAGCCTGCCAATAGGAATTTGCCAGGCTAATACAGTAGAGCACTTTAAAACACTGCTGAAAACACATTACTTTAACATGGTCTTCTTATAACTTCACTTTAACTAAATCCGGATACTCTGTATGTTCAATTCATCATCATAACTATTCATAGTGGCTCTAAAATCCGTACTGACCCCAACTCTCTTTTCTGTTTGTTTTTCCGGTTTCTTTGTGGTGGCGGCCTGCGCCACCATCACCTACTCAAAGCATCATGATACTCCAACATTGATGAACTAAAAGCCAGAAGTCTACATGACCATCATCATCAAGTCCTTCCGTGAGAACCCTAAATACAAAGAGGACTGTTTGATTTATGTTAGGTAGAATGCCCAGAGGGGACTGAGCGGTCTCATGGTCTGGAATCCTTGCAGATTTTACTTTTTTCTCCAGACGTCTGGAATTTTTTTTTTTTGTTGTTTTTTCTGTCCACCCTGGCCATTGGACCTTACTCTTATTCTATGTTAATTAATGTTGACTTATTTTATTTTCTTACTGTGTCTTTTATTTTTCTATTCTTCATTATGTAAAGCACTTTGAGCTACATTTTTTGTATGAAAATGTGTTATATAAATAAATGTTGTTGTTGTTGTAAGGCTTTGAATGGTACACACAGGCCCCTGTTAGCCAACAAACTAAAGAAACTAAACTTTTCTTAGAATTAATAATTACTAGCTTTGAATTCTTTCTGACTTAGACTTTGGTTTGTCCTTATAACATGGTAATATTTGACAGAAGGGGTTAGTGGCTTTGAATGACCTTTAATTGTGACTTCAGTGTTTTCCTGTTACCACAATGAAATAAAAAAGATGCATCAAGAGCAATAACACTGTTAATAACCTAAATAACTCTTCTGCTTTGCTCTAAGGAGGACATCAGTGCATTCATTTATAGGTACAGCATAGGCTTTTTCAGATCAATACTTCTAGCACTATAATGCACTATATCACCAAGCACACAACAAACTGGTTCTGCAAACGTGACAGTGACTTCAGTTTACTCCAACAGCCTGTACAGTCCCCTGACCTTAATCCAAGAAGCGTGAATGTGTGGTTGAAAAATCTGTAGGAACTGTTTTTTGCTTTTTAGTCAGCATGGACAAAAATCCCTAAAGAATGCTTCCAATGCATTCCTGAATCCATGCTTTTAAGGACTGAGGCTATTTTGAAGGCAAGAGTAGCCTGGTACTAGACAGACAGAGCTAATAAAGCGCCGTCTGAGTGTATTTACTTATTTTATGTTCAAAATCAAGATTTTAGAATGTTCTGACTCAAAACTAATAATCAAAATAGAATAAAACTGTAAACAAGACAGAAAGCAGCAAGCATTGTTTGCCAGCCTCATACATTTTCTGAATAACGAGAGCTCTCCTGACAAGTGTATTAAGGTGTTTTCCATCATGAATTAATGGCACTGTACTGTATGTATATGTCATAAATTAAAAATGAAACAATGCCTGCCTTGTAGAATTTGCAAACAATTACTTTTAGAGAACACATTTATTTTACATTTTATATTTTGCTACAAGACTGATTGCACAGTTCTTTAGGATTAGAAGATACAAAAATGAACTTTAATTATAGCAAAACTGATAAAAATTGAGAAGTAATGTGTGCGCTCTTTGTTGCTCTCAGAAGTAGATTAGTGTTTATCTATGCCAAATGCGTGAGCCTTTCTGGGTGTACGTTTATGTATTTTTTATTTCTCAAATATGAAGGTAATTCATTATATTCTAGAACACAATATGATTGAATTGGAGATTTTGCGTTCAGTGCCTGAAATGATACAATACTATAAAGAGTTATTTATAAAAAAAATGTGTTTCTTATTTTAAATGTCATCAATATTAAGGTCTGCACTACTTAAGTATATTTATGTTGTCTTCAACACTGGTGATTTTTTTTTCTTTCACTTGACATTGCCAGGTTCCTGTTTGTTGCATGTATATTCCTGCTGTTTGATGTATTGTGTTGTTTTTTTCTTCATTATTTTTCTTACTTTTTGTCTGGCTGGTGATCTTCCATTCTTCCAGTCATTTATTATGGTGGTGGTGTCTTTGGACATGTTCATGCAATAAAGTGGCCATTGCTGTGAGTCAGCTTTTGAAATCATGGCAGCTATATTCAACCCTGTAAATGAAGGCTGTTAGAATCTTCTTGCGTTTCTGTCCCTAACAATCATTTTGTTCGTTGTTTGCTCCTCTTTTGCCCTTCATTAGTTATCTTTTACTTGTTAGTTGCTTCTGTAGTTGTTAACTGTCTTTATTTCTTTCTCAATTTAACTGAGCTCAAGGGAAAGGGTCCTCCAATTACTTAGGTGCATTGCCATTAGGCAGTCGTATGTGGCTACACTATTTAATGCAGTGTTTCTCAACCTTTAAGTATTTGTGACCCGAGTTTTCATAACAGTTTTAATCGCACCCCCCCCTAACATTTTTTTTTTAATTTAGATGCATATTTTATTATACCTACTTAACTTTTATCGACATTTATCTAACTCTATATTTATTGTTCAAGTATCAGAATATAGTTTAAGTTAATTTGTTTTGGTTTCAACAGATTTTGTTTTCATATTTTATATTCTTGTTTTCTTTTTTTCACATCTTCGTGTCCCCCTTTTTGTTACTTTGTGCCCCCCCTTTTTGTTACTTCGCGACTCCCATGTCTCCATTCTGGTTGTTAATGCATTTTGTTTCCTTCTCTATGCCTGTTGATCCCTACTCACACTTTGTGAAATTATAATAATCATTGTTTAGGAATTTTTCATACGCTTTACGGAAATTACAGTTAACTAGGGTAATCGGATTAATTTTTGAAAATTGTTTTTTGGGCACTTACTCTTCATGGATGTTTTCAGGGGGAGCCAGTTTATCAAGTTGTACATTGTTTGGTACTTAGCCAGTTATGATAGGTTTGGGGAAGCGCCACAATAAGCTTTAAATTATTGCACTCGTAATACAAGGAAGAAAGATTCTTCCATTGTGTCAGGTTTGTCAATTTTCTTTAATTGTTAAATTCATTTTTTTTAGTTTTCACTCCTAGAAATTATGGAGGTGTTTATTCCATTAGTAAATGTTACTTTATTAAAAAAAATATAAAATTAGTATTTTTATACTAATAACACAAGCATGGAGTATTTCAAGGACATCAGTTCTTCTGATTCTGTCTAGAAAAGCATGACCATATCAATTCGATATTTTATTGTTCACTGTCCAAACAAATATTTTTCTGTATTGTGCTTTTGCATGCCATGCTTCAGCACCTTCTTTACATTCTAAATTTAGTCTTTATTTTACATCTGCTATGATATGTGGAATTTAAAAAATATTTCTTGCAATACATTTTTTTCTCACAGACCTTGGAAAAGAATTTTAAGGGTTTTTGAACATGGCAAATGAGAAATTGTACTTTTCTAACTCTTGAATATTTCTTTAAGTAAGTCATATATTTTGATGTTTCCTGCAACACCATTTTATTTTTTCTTTGGGAACAGCTATTTTGTGCTATCTTCAGAATAGGTTGCTAGTGGTATGGCTTTGGAAGTTATATAATGAACCATCTACAGGAAACCTCTGCTAGAGAAAAGAAAGAGACAACGAAGAAATGTCCAGGAGAAGAAAAAATTAAGAGAAAAAAGGGAATTTTAACAGCACACGCATGCTCTTGGGGAAATACTTACGGGCTTAGATGATGACAGTATTACCTTGGACCACCCAAGGGCGCTAAGCAATAACTGTATCTCTTCTTCTTTCCCCTCTGCAGAAAGGATGATTGACGTGCCACCATCTATGACGTCACTTCTGGTGTCAGCCCATTTATATCCTTTTTTTTTTCGCTTCCGGATGGCAATAGGGGTGTTCCCTAACTATCACCCCAGGTTCAGTAATAATGTTGTTTGTGATCAGCAAGGTCCAGCCTGATACTTTATTAATTACCTCCAGAACTGACCGGATAGCTGATTCCAGCTCCTGCTTTTGAACACGGGCCAATTTGGGACCGAAGTTAAGTGATGGTTTATGTGTAAATAATGAGTGGGGTTAAGCAGGAAGAGGGTCGACCACTCTTTCTCTCCATGGTTTCAGTAGGATGATGTGATACACCCGCTCAGTCAGCCGATGATTTGGTTGTAGGTCGATAAGACCTTTCAGCTTCTTAACTTCATACAGGCCTGCCAATGTGCCAGTAAGTTAGAATGTGAGGTAGGGCCTAATTTCCCATAGTGACGTTTCATGGTTATAACACTGGGCCTGCGCTGATTGGACCTTTTCCATATTCTCTTTTAAAATGGGCAGAATCTTTGCAAATCTATTGTGTAATTGTGCGATATACTCCAAAATGTTTGTAGATTGGAGGTCCTCTCCCACCCACCCTTCTTTAATGATGTCCAATAGCCCCTAGGGCTGATGTCTGTATAGTAATTCAAAACCAGAAAACCCCATCAAGACTTTTGGGACCTCCTGATAAGCGAAAAGGATGAGGGGGGAGTAACTGGTCCCAGTTTCTCCCTTCCACGCTGACCACCTTGTGTAGCATTTGTTTGAGAGTCTAATTATACCTCTCCACGAGAACTTCAGTTTGAGGGTGTTAAAATGTGACCTTAAGGTGCTTAATATTGTAGCGACCCGGCAGTCAGCGCTGCCGGAGTGATGCATTGTGGGAAGGTTGTACGTTCACTGCTTTTTATAATGTTTTTCTTGTTGTATTTATTAATGTCTTAACTTGTAAATAATTGTTGTGTTTGTGTTCAATTAGTTGGGTGGGTTTGGGTCATCGCCGTCCGGGGTTATTTATTTTGTAAAAAGTACCGGTTATGTGAAATGTGTCTTCGTGCATGACCTTGACCATGGCAGAGCAATAATGTCGAGCTTTGTTTACTGGCTATCTGTGAATAAAGAGATACAACAGGACAGAGCTGTTATTCATTGCTAAGATTTTATCTAAGCAATTAATGCCGAGACACTTGGAGTCGTGCGGTGTATGGGACACGAGTGCTCGTTGCTTAAGAAGCTGGGTACGGCTGCGTGCTGCCGAGACACTCGTAGTCGTGAGGTGTATGGGACACGAGTGCTCGTTACTTAAAGAGCTGGGTACAGCTGCGTGTTTAACGCTGGCAATCCGCTAGCCGACAGCTTGGGAGAGGTGCACGGCAGCGATCGGCTTTAAAAACTTCAAGACTCGACCCCAGGTCGCTACAATATTAACATGTAATTTGGCAACTTCCTTGAACATGTCTGAGGATGAAAGGGGTCCCTTGATCTGTTAAGATTTCCTTAGGGATGCTGACCCACATGAAGACCCCTACCAATTCCCATGTGATAGTATTAGAATATGCTGTTCTTAAAGAGACAGTGTCTGGGAAATGAGTAGCATAACCTGCAAGGACTTTACTACAGGGAAATAACTATTGAACGTGTCAAAGTTTTCTAATGGGGCTGTTGACATGAAATTTTGACCAGATGTCGGTAACAACCCAAGTAATCCACAAATACAAAGAAATCAAAGTTCATAAATTAAGTTTACACTCACCTAAAGGATTATTAAGAACACCATACTAATACGGTGTTTGACCCCCTTTCGCCTTCAGAACTGCCTTAATTCTACGTGGCATTGATTCAACAAGGTGCTGAAAGCATTCTTTAGAAATGTTGGCCCATATTGATAGGATAGCATCTTGCAGTTGATGGAGATTTGTGGGATGCACATCCAGGGCACGAAGCTCCCGTTCCACTCATCAGACCAGGCAACATTTTTCCAGTCTTCAACTGTCCAATTTTGGTGAGCTCGTGCAAATTGTAACCTCTTTTTCCTATTTGTAGTGGAGATGAGTGGTACCCGGTGGGGTCTTCTGCTGTTGTAGCCCATCCACCTCAAGATTGTGCGTGTTGTGGCTTCACAAATACTTTGTTGCATACCTCGGTTGTAACGAGTGGTTCTTTCAGTCAAAGTTGCTCTTCTATCAGCTTGAATCAGTCGGCCCATTCTCCTCTGACCTCTAGCATCAACAAGGCATTTTCGCCCACAGGACTGCCGCATACTGGATGTTTTTCCCTTTTCACATCATTCTTTGTAAACCCTAGAAATGGTTGTGCGTGAAAATCCCAGTAACCGAGCAGATTGTGAAATACTCAGACCGGCCCGTCTGGCACCAACAACCATGCAACGCTCAAAATTGCTTAAATCACCTTTCTTTCCCATTCTGACATTCAGTTTGGAGTTCAGGAGATTGTCTTGACCAGGACCACACCCCTAAATGCATTGAAGCAACTGCCATGTGATTGGTTGATTAGATAATTGCATTAATGAGAAATTGAACAGGTGTTCCTAATAATCCTTTAGGTGAGTGTATAATAAAGTGGATACAGTGGACCCTTGACTTACGAACTCAATTTGTTCGCGAGGGCTGGTTGTAACTCAAGTTGGTTGTAAGTCAAGACTATTTTTCCCATAAGAAATAATGGAAATACCCATAATGCGCTTCGAACCTCCCACAGCAACACTTACTTAACCTTTTCATAATAAAAAAGGATTGTATAATGTGCATAATTTACCAAAACACCAATAATTAACCAGTAACCAAAAAGTTATAAAAAGTGCCTAGCCTACCAGAAACAACAATTTCATATTGTACTCACCATTTAATTTGACATCTTTGGGCTGCAGGAAGGGAGGAGGAGGAGGAGAATTAAACAGAAGGTGGTTATTGTTTAGAAGGAGCCTCCTTATGCAAATCTTTTCTTTGTAAAATTGTCGAATGGTGGATTTCGACATGCTGTACATATTAGCGAGATCGGTCACGAACACCACTCTCATATTTCCACACAATTTTCTTCTTCGTTTCGATTGTGATCGCTGTTTCTCAAGTTAATAATGACAGCAGTTGAGCACTCAGTTCAAAGCTGGTCGTGTTGTTAACTGCTGCAATAATACACTCCAAAGCAAGCCGGTGCTGACTCAGCCTGATGACATCATCATGTGCCGCGCCAGCCCACTAGCTAACATCCCTTAACAATTGTTTTCTTTACCTTTGTTACCTTCTCTTCCTTCCTTATCAATTATGCGTCTTGCTTGCCATGGTCTTAGTGAATTATATATATAGATAAATCACTGCACTGACTGAAATTACGTCCACAAACGCATGTATCTGGGCTCCAACAAATGCTTACGAACGCTCTTGGCTGTTTGTTTACAATCATACAAGCAGATACACGTGACCGCATTCGGGTCATAATGCAAGATGTTGGTCGTAAATCAAAACAAAAATTTTGGCCATAAATCAAGTTGTTCGTATGTCAGGCCGGCCGTATGTCAAGGGTCGACTGTACTTATTTTCCCCACTGTATATCCTCGAGCTGAGGGATCCCAGAATGTTCACCAATATCCTTTCAAAAGGGACGTCTATGATGGGAATGGGGATTAGAGGAGCTCTGTGTTTTCTCGGAATCTGGTGTAACTGACACTCTGGGCAAGACGTGCAGAAACGACAGACCTCTTCATTAATCCCCAGCCAATAAAATCGGAGTTTAATTCTCTCCAATGTTTTCTCTGTACTTAAATGGGAGGTGGGTGTGAGCTAACTCGCAGGTCTGTGGGACTAGCAACAGGGACCTTGCTTCACACTCATTTTCAAACTGCTCTGTATATAAAATCACTATTAATGAAAAAGTGGGGCTCACTAGGCATGGGAACATCATTGCATTGGCCATCTACAGAGATTGCTGTATTTCTGGCAAATGTAAGGGAATCGTCATTCCATTGCTCCCACTTGAAGGAGGCTGGCATTTTCCTAAACTGGAAACTCAAACAGGAAGGATGGTCTCAACAGACCTCAATAGGTAGAATTTTTAACGGGGGCAGCTCATCGCAGGTCCCCATGTAATCTCTTCTTGCCGGCTGATTACACGGCGTGGAGACAGTTTGGGGCAGAGCATCACCATCCATAGTGAGGCCTAATGAGTGAGTAGGAGTGAGGGGTGTAAAACCGCTTTTATTATATGACCAGTCTCACCCGAGTATCACAGGGAAAGGTGGATTTCGAAGGACCGCCACCCTCATAGTTCATACTACATCTCCACGTGTACACAGGTTAGACTGGTTGCTTCTGTAAGCCATTGTTGTGGCAACATGTATCGGCAAGCGATAATGGAAATGTTGCTGCTGGAGTTGATCAGTGCAGTGACTTTAAACCAATTTACCACCACCACTCCCGTACAAGGACAAGACAAGAGGTTAACCAGTGCACAATACCTTTCTCCTCTCACCCAGCTACAGTCCATGGGCTCCGTATTTAGAGGAGAGCTTGGAAAATGTACCCCAGGTCACCACATTTGAAACAACGTGGGACTGGGGCCTGTTTTTCTTTAGGTTTTGTTGTCGACTCTGTCTCGCAGTGGAACACCTCGGGCTGGACCATGCATCTTGTCCAAGTTTGACGAGCAGACTGCTGTGCATGCTTGGACTGCCAAACTACATGGTGATGCTCTATAATTTTAATTAATTCATGTCTTTATAGGGCGGACAACGGATCAGCTGGGAGAGGAAATCAGAAAGGACATTCACTAATAGGTCACATGCGACCTGCTCCATGACTTTCTTGGAGTCATTCAATCTGGCAGTAGCCAGTGTCCCCCCATGCCCCAGACTTCATATATTTGTGGCCGGGTGGGATCAAATCACCAGTCATGGTACACCCCTGCCTGCTGATGCGCCCTAGTGCTTAAGTATTTTGGCCTTGAGCATGTCATATTGCGCTTCGCCTTTCAGGAACAGGGCCAATATGTTTGCCCATTCCTCTCGCTCCCAGTGATGTTGGGCAGCATTACATACAAACATAAGATAATAACTTTCAATGTCATCATTTTCTCTTAACTGCAACAGTACCTGGGAAGGAGCCCGCAACTGTCTTGCTGTAAGGTGACTTGGGCTTGTGCTCGTGCTTTGGACTCTGCGAGCCTGGTTTGTGTTTCGCCAAGCTGTAATTTTACCCTCTGTAACTCTGTAGCCAACTTCATCAATAATGTGTTTAGGTCCTGTTCTTCGGACAACTTCAGAACAATCCTGCCGACTACTCCATTGTAAAAAGAACACTCTGAACAAGTTAAAGGTTTGGGGATCTACCCCGTTTAGTTGAAGGATTTCACAGAAACTATAACAAAAAGGTCTTTACAGACTGGAGCTCAAAACAGAACTGAGGGCACATGAGAAATGGCTTGTATATATAGTCAGTAAACTGGAAGTGACATAGTGGAGAATGGTATGCTGGGACCTGGAAATGACATCAGGAGGAGGTGGGATCTTAAGGTCTGATAAGGAAGTAAAGGTGGTTGGCATCTGAGGACCAGAAGTGGCTTTAGGTTGCAGGTACTTCAGTTGGTCAGTAGGGAGAGAGGAGAAAGAGTTAGAGGGCAGCACCAACCCCTGGTCTGGAGGGAACGTACACTTATTTGAGCCTGTAAATTTTCTCCAACTCACACTTGTGTGACCCTATATATATATATATATATATATATATATATATATATATATATATATATATATATATATAAATACATATTTTTAGTTAGTAGCTGTTACAAAGTGTAAGAATTCTAGGGGCATTTTTTGCATCATATGATGTACTAATAACATTTAATATTTTACTGAAAGTGATACTTACTCCTACCTATTACGTTTGTTTTCCAAGAAAGAAGTGGTCGGAGCAGCAGAAAAAAAGTACTGTTACTATTGGGATTTAAGGGGAATCAAAAGGATTGTCATTAAATAGTAGTCTGATATACAAGCCTGGTAAATATTTACCAAAACCAAAATGTTATACAGAAGTCATAGCCAAAATGTGAAGTAATTACCCAACTTAAGTTAATACTGTATTTTATTTTTTCTTTGGGTTTTTGTATGCTATTGCAGTTCTTTGCTTTGTTGATCTTAAATCAGATGCCATATGTCGAAGACAGCAGTCATCATCAATGCTCTTATTAACATGCCAGCACCCTCTAGAAATAATTCTAAAAATGTTTAACACTAAAAATAGCAACATAATGATAATTCAATAATATAAAATGAAAATGATCAGAAAACTCTCATTTGATAATCTGACAATAATGACAAAAACATAGCAACAGTAATCATCCAAAAAATGAAATACAATGAATCAAGACATTTTCTAATGAGTTTCTGACACTCCCAAGTATGAAATTAGGAAATTCATTAACATGTCCTTGTAACTACCTAAAAGCTGGCATTTAAACTGTGCTGTTTAATTTCATATTAATATTAAAATTGGATTGAAAATATTCATTTAATGTACTTGTCATTTACTTATGACCACTACTGGAAACTTTTTAATCTATAACAATCTACATATGTATTTATTGTATGGTGTTTTGCAGTGCGGCTTTCATTTCCGCTATATTTATATAGTTTGCCCTTAGAAAATATACTCTATAAGAATAAATGTGTCCTGTGGCATATGTTTGGTTTCTCAACAAATGAACAACATTATATGTGCAGACAATTCTATTTGATGCTGGGACCAACAGATGATGTGTGTGTTTAAAGTTCAGAGGCAGAATGTCCAAATCAAAATATACCAGAAACAGCACTACTAGGCATTTCCACAATGTAAGCTTCATAAGTTTTATTAGAATGGGCCAACATCTCCCAAAAATCCATACAGTAGTGATCATGATATCAGAAACAGATCTGCATCAGCATGGGCTATGCTTTTGAGGGCCACTTTGGTTGAAAAATAACAGGTGAACGTCACAGAATGCCTGAACATTGCTACAGGTGAGGCACCCCCCCATCCCCTCTCAAGGCAAAAGTGTAACTATTTTCCAATTTGAATTTTCAGAAGGATAATACTTCATGGCTCATGGCTTGTAAAGTTCTGGAATTGTAGCATATCCCCGACGATGAATTCAGGAGAGTGCATCTAATAAAGTGGCCACTTGGTGCATAACTGGAAAATACATGTATTACATATTTCCATGCTTCATGTGTGCTGAAACTGAATCGCATTTCTGTGGAAAAATAAGAATTAATGCCAGATTTAGATATCTGTATAGGGTTATGCAATTAGAAGTTTTTTCTCCTTTATGGCTTTCAAATATTTTATACTGAAATAGATTTAATCATATAAGTAATTTCCCCTTACATTCTTTAAACTTTATCTTAAGCACTTATGGTTGAATTAATTAAATGTGAAAGATCTAATCAACCTTATAATAGGTCTAATGCCTTTTATGTTAATTTATATTCAGACCTGAGGATGGACTAAAATTTACATCTATCTTTAATCTACTTTACGTCTTAGAACTTAATTCAAATGCAAAGCTAACATCTTGCTTTTAAGACATCAACTAACCCTATACTTATGAAACATTTAATCTAATGTTTTTAAGCAGCATTTCTCCATTGTCTAAGGTCAATTATTTTATAATGTAACAAAATACTGTGCAAAAGTATTGTTTCAACAGATTTTCTTAGATTTTTCCTAACAGTTTACTGATGTAAGTCAGTCTTTATTTTATATTTCACCATTAATACCATTATTATAACAAGCAGCTTTGGGTAGCAAACAGGATTATAATATTTTATCAAAAATAAATCAGCATAATAAAATCAGCACAGCAAATTCATATAAAGGAGATGTGCAGTGCTGACAAATAGAGATGTTAAAGGAAATAAAAAAACAGAATTTAAAATGTTGTAGGGGCCGGGTTGGAGGGTGAATTCTGCTTTGTCACTGTTTGTTCCTGCTTTCTTTTCCTTTTCTTCTTTTTTATCTAGTTTGACTATGAAGTCGCTTGTTGTATCAAGTCAAGTTTGCCTTGACTGTATGGAATGTTATTTCCTTGAAATAAAATAATCAAAAACGTTGTATGAAACAAAAAGAAATTATATCGAACAGAGAAAAAAAAAGAAAGAAAAGCTAATAAGAATACAAACATTTTTGGCAGTACTGTTCTCATTTAAAACATTAAAAACCCTAAGACATGTAAAAGGAAAAATATCTATACCAGCAGGAAATCCAAGCAGTCACAAAGGAAGAATTGACTGGAATGTCCATGTTTAAGGTCCATGTTTAAAGCTCTTAAAAAAGAAAGTGTTATTGTGCTTCAGACATCAGGTATGACTAATGAAACCATCAAGCCTGATGGGAGTTTCTGAGAAGTGATGAATAAAATGAAAGTTAAACCTTTGGAAATTGTTTACATGTATTCATTTTAGATGGGAGTAGTACCTGATTCCTGGAAAGATGTCAGCACGACTTCAGTCCATTAAATGGGTTACAAAATGCATCTCAGTAATGTAAAGCTAGTAAGCCTCACTTCTATTCCATTAAACAAGAATATCTGTAGGAATAGCATATTCCAAATAACAATAAGAGTGGGCTTACGAGAGGTCATCTATTACATATCTTTAAATAGACTTATAGAATTAGACAAAAGGAAAACATTAATCATTATATACTTATCAGACCACAGTAAAAACTGCTTAATCCACCTTAGAGTCTTTGGGGTAGACCTCATCCTGGCAGCAGTGGGCTCAAGGCTGGAACCAAACCTTGGATGAGAGACCACTACATCTCAGGGCACACCCACATTCAATTACAGCTAGTACACACATTTTTGCAGTTTTAGGAAAGGTGGAGTACCTGGAGAAATTGCACAAAAGGAGAAATGTTGAGACTTTCCGCAGACAGCACCTGACTTGAACTTAGATCCCAAGACTCCATATTTGTAACGAGGAAGTACTAACCATTGTGCCACCCAAAAGTGATTGCATTTGGAGATCCTTCAACTTTAAAAAAATGTTAGATCTGGTGCCTCAACAAAAATGAATTCTGAAGTTGGAATCTTTAGGCATCAGAACAAAGATAGGAAAGTAGAATTCAAGCTAATTAATATGGCAGAAACAAACACAAATGCAGAGAACACTCCTTCATATGAGGTAAGATTATCAGTTGAGTCACTCAGGCAAGTGCACTGTATTGGATTGTAAGTCTTAATTTATATTAATGGCATCGACTCTAATATTAGTAGACTTGTGAAATGTGCAGATAAACCCTAATTAATAGTGATAGTTTGTTCCAAGGAAACAGCACAAGCAGATCAAAAAGCCTGGACAATCTTCAAGAGCAAACATTTGAAAATTCAGTCAAATGTAAACAAGTCAGTCAGTCAGTCATTGTCCAACCTGCTATATCCTAACACAGGGTCACCGGGGTCTGCTGGAGCCAATCCCAGCTAGCACAGGGCGCAAGGCAGGATCAAATCCCGGGCAGGGTGCCAGCCCACCACAGGGCACACACACACACACACCCCCATACACCAAGGACAATTTTAGGATTGCCGATGCACCTAACCTGCATGTCTTTGGACTGTGGGAGGAAACCGGAGGAAACCCACACAGACACGGGTAGAACATGCAAACTCCACACAGGGATGACCCGTGCCGCCAATGTAAACAAGTGCAATGTGTTATATGCTGACAAACGAAACAATAATTATACAGGTAAATGCTGTGAAGGACAGCCGGGTCCCATGCCCGGCAGGGACGCCCCTGCTGCTTATGTTCCGGGGGAGCCACCATGGGCACTCCAGTACCTCCCCCGGGACGCTTGGTGGCAGCCTCCCTGGCCGACGGTGAATTCCCAACCGCCCGCAGGGCTCCATGGGAGATGGAGTCCTCCACAGCTTGGTTGGGGCCCGGGGTGGCCGCTAGGGGGGTCTGTTTGCTTTCCACAGCCCGGCTGGACGAGTCTTCAGTCCCACCTGGAAGTGCAATTAGGACCAGGTGGTTAATCACCTGGAACGCTTCCGGGTGGGCTATAAAAGGGCCCAGCCACCACCACTCGATGAGCCAGAGTTGGGAGGAAGGAGACGAAGCTTGTCTGGGAGGAGTGGTGGAGAGAGGTGAAGAATTGTGTTTTGTGCTTGGTGATTTTGGGACTGTGTTTGGGCTGTGTGGCACGGGGAAGACATGTCCCACAGCTGAAGAAAAATAAAAGTCATTGTACTTTTTATACGTGCCTCTGTGTCTTTCTGTGTCGGGTCAGGCGCCTATATAGCGCCTTTGTTACAATGCAAATACCATCAAAGCTGATCACCACACTCCTAGCACTGCATTCTGTATGTGCTTGTATGTTTCTTGTATTTTATCTATTGAAGCATTTAATGTATGCCAATGGTACCCAAGGATTCTCTAAAGAGACACAGTACCAAAGGAGTCCAGGTCATCTGGACACCATCTCAGGTCACCGGATAGCATCCATGTCTCATAACCATATAGCAAAACAGGAAGTAATAGGACTCTAAAAACTTGGACCTTCTTCCTATTGCATAGATATCGGGGGCGCCACACACCCCTTTCCAGCGTCCTCATGACCCCCTCATGCTGTCCCAATCCGTCTACGGACTTCATAGGAAGAGTCACCAAGGACATGAATGTCACTGCTGAGGTAAGTAAACCTCTCGACAAGGTCAACACTCTCTCTGTAAACAGACACACTACTGATGGTTGTGCCCAAGAGGTCATTAAAGGCCTGGATCTTGGTTTTTATTCAGGACACTCGCAAGCCCAGATACAGACTCCTCACTCAGTCTCTCAAGTGCCTCGATCAGAGCCTCCACTGGCTCTGTGAAGATCACAGCATCATCAACAAAGTCAAGATCCATGAATCTTTCTTCACCAACGGATGCCCCACAGCCACTGACCCCACGACCTTGCCCAACACTCAGTCCATACAAGCACTGAACAGAGTAGGAGCAAGAACACACCCCTGACGAACCCCAGAATCAACTGGGAAAAGCGTAGAGGTCCTGCCTCCACTCTGCAAAGCACTCACAGTACCATTGTACAGGCCGGCCTTGATATCCAGCAACCTCAAGGGGATCCCGTGAACTCTCAGGATGTCCCACAGGGCAGCTCGATCAACTGAGTTGAACGCTTTGCAAAAATCGACAAAGGCTGCGAAGAAACTCTGCCGATATTCACATTTGCGCTTCATGAGAACCCTCAGTGCCAGGATGCGATCAATAGTAGACTTCTTAGACATAAAACCAGACTGTTCTGGTAGCCGGTAGGTGAGCAAGTGATCACGGATCGTATTGAGGACGACCCTAGCAAGGACCTTGCCCAGCACCGAAAGCAGTGTTATCCCCCTGTAGTTGCTGCAGTCCAGGCGATCACCCTTCTCTTTCCAGATAGGAATGACAAGTCCCATTTTCCAGTCAGTTGGGATGATACCAGTCTCCCAAATTAGGCAAAGATTCCTTGCAATGCCAGAAGGACAGCCTTACCACCAGCCTGGAGAAGTTCACCCTGGATACTACAGATCCCTGCAGCCTTCCCAGACCCCCCCTCCCCACTCCACCCCCTCAGCTGATTTACCACCTGTGCAATCTCCGTGAGATTTGGTGGTTCATAGCCAATTGGAGGATCAACCTCAAGGACCGTGGACCCAGAGATATCCAATGTCCTAGCTGGAGGATCAACTTTGAACAACTGCAGTTGTTCAAGCATAATATACAGAGATTATAGTCCATAATGTATTCTGCCACTGTTAGTGTCTTACCATTGATGGACTGTGTTTTAAGAAGGGCTAAGTTAGCAGCAGAAATCCACAGATATGTATCAGGAGGTTATTTAATTAAAATGTAAGTTTGGCAGATTTGACACATGGTGAACACAGGACCAAGATGGATGGCGTATTTCATGAAAAATATGTTGCAGTATACCAATGTGTTTAAGACTAATGTATTCCAGACTGGAATTTATTGTTAACATAGTGTTTAACATAGAATAGTTAGTCACAAGAGTACTTAAGCATAGAGGAAATGAAACACTTATCTGAGAAACAACAAGGCAGACCAAAATACAGAGCATCAAGTCAGTAAAAAAAGAGCAGAATTTGGAAGAAGATGGCGGCATGTCTCTAGAGAGGTTTGTTTTTTTTAATCTAGTAAATATGTGTCAAAGTAAAATAAAATGCAGAGAAAAGGAACTCTCGTGGAGGCAGATTTCAGTATAAAACTAGGTGACCATCTTTGTAAAAAAGGAAAGCTAATGTCAACTGGGTAGAGATCCACTTGCGGGTCATAGAAATAAAGGGCAACCACTTACCCAAAAGAATCCACAGCAGCATTAGTTTGGCACCAGTCCAAATTTTAGTTAAATCAGAAATCAAAATCAAGTTCAGGTCCAACATTATAGTCTTCAACAAAACAATAAAACCAAACACAGTAAAAAAGTTAGATGTGTCCAAAAATGTGATGTCCAAAGATGTTTTTTATACAGGGAAGTGCGGTAGCAAGCATGTACCAGTGTGCCCTACCTGCAGTTGTCATGTAAGATGGAATTCAGGAACCATTTCCTCACTGTCACTCTTAGGAACTATGCATTAAGTACTGGCTTAACTTATGTATTAGCTAGTCAAACAAGCATGATGAACTGAATGGGCTATTCTCAGTTATCAAAATTATAATTTTATATACTGCATTGTAGTAGTCTGATGGGCACTGTATGTATACGTACAACCAGTATACTTGCCTAAAAGTAAAATAGGACATTTTTAGTTGTAATGAGAAATCAAGCAAAATGACACCTTTTAATGGCTAACTAAAAAGATTATAATATGCAAGCTTTCTAGGCAGCTTATGCCTCTCCTTCATGCAAGATGGCCCATTGGGGCCAATTCTAGTTGAAATATTTACATTTTTATCTGACATTAATATACTACACGAGTGAATCAAAAAGTAAAGGCAATTTGAAAAAAACTGACACAATACAATATATTGACAATGACTTGTGGGTAGTTTGAACACACACATCTCAGCATTCTGCCGTTAGTCTAGTTGAACTCAAGGGCAAATGAACATGGATACTACACTGTGGGATTACACCATTGCTGAATAATGTGCCATAGTGAGATTTCTTTTGGCAGAAGGAGTGAAACCTGCTGAAAGTTACCAAAAGATGTTAGCTTGTGCAGTTCACTAAGCTGTTTAGGTATCCATCTTACACAAACTTTATGGTACCCCAAAGTCATCATACACTTTCTAACCATTGCGGTTACCGTATAATTTTTGAATTGCCCTTACTTTTTGATTTACCCTTATATTAATAAGCTTATAAAATCAATAACACATTTACTACAAACAGAATGCCCATGGATATTTAAAGGACAATCTGGTAATAAAGTCTTCTTCTTCTTCTTTTAACGGCTCCCATTAGGGGTTGCCACAGCAGATCATCTTTTTCCATATCTTCCTGTTCTCTACATCTTGCTGTGTCACACCCATTACCTGCATGTCCTCTCTCACCACCTAAAAATTCCTTTAGGCCTTCCTCTTTTCCTCTTGCCTGGCAGCTCTATCTTTAACATACTTTTCCCAATGTACCCTGCATCTCTCCTCTGCACATGTCCAAACCTACGCAATCTTGCCACTCTTACTTTGTCTCCCATCCATCCAATCTGAGCTGACCCTCTAATGTAATCATTTCTAATCCTATCCATCCTTGTCACACCCAATGCAACCTCTGTCACCTCCAGTTTTGTCCCCTGCTTTCTGGTCACTGCCACAGTCTCCAGCCCAAATAACATAGCTGGTATAACTACCTTCCTGTAGATCTTCCCTTTCACTCTTGCTTGCATACATTTGTAAACTAACAGAGATACCCGTCTGTCACAAATTACTCCTGACACTCTTCTCCAACCATTCCACCCTTCCTGTACTCTCTTCTTCACCTCTCTTCCACAATACTTGTTACTCTGTACTGTTGATCCCAAGTATTTAACCTCATCCACCTTTGCCAACTCTACTCTCTGCATCCTCACCATTCCACTGACCTTCCTCTCATTCACACACATGTATTCTGTCTTGTTCCTACTGATCTTCATTCCTTTCCTCTTTGCAGCGTATCTCTACCTATCCAGCGTCTCCTCAACCTGCTACTTACTCTCGCTACAGATCACAATGTCATCAGCAAACACCATAGTCCAAGGGGACTCCTGTCTAATCTCATCTGTCAACCTGTCCATCACCACTGCAAATAAGAAAGGGCTCAGAGCCGATCCTTGATGTAATCCAACCTCCACATTGAATGCATCCATCACTCCTATCACAGAGCTCACCACTGTCACACTTCCCTCGTACATATCCTGTACAACTCTTACTTACATACTTCTCTGCCACTCCCGACTTCCTCATACAATAGTCCTCTCGAAGCACCCTGTTATATACTTCATCCAGGTCCACAAAGACACAATGCAACTCCTTCTGGCCTTCTCTATACTTCTCCATCAATCTGGTAATAAAGTAAGAGAGATTAAAATCATAAAAGTCAGACACTTTTAAAAAATGTTTTGACAGGTAGTTTCTCTGTTAGTTTACAAATGTATGCATGCTTTATGTAGCACCTGCTTATACCTGTCTATAAAACTGACACAGCTCACAGACATTGTTTGTATATTTACAAACTGGTAGACATTGCAAGTCACAATTCAGAGCTAACAGACCAGCACTGTTCAGAGAACAGAGTATTGGAAACTTTCTTTTTATTTGATAGCCAAAACACAAAATCCTAACATTTTTAAACTTTGTAATTCTTAATAAAAATGAACAGTACAGAGATATTTATTTTGCCAAAAAGCCTTACCTTTTAAGAAAATTCCTATACTCCCTTGAAGGAATAATAAATGGGAAACTAAAACATCATGGGATTGACTTTTGACTTGAAGACCCACCTTTCCCCTTCATTCATTGGTCAAGAGTCCCAGTCTTCAAGTGAAAAAGAGACTGCTATGAGACTTTAATGTCCTGCTTTTGATGTGCACTGATTATTCTGGAAGTATAGTTTTAAAGAATATTTTAGCAATAAAGCATGCATTTTGTGTGTTTTGTGAATATGATTGGATAATGTGGATTATGCAAGAAATATGATAATTTTTTTTCATTTTTCCATGGATGTTTTTCACAAGGCTTGCAATTGTGCAGCATTAGTCCTATTGGCTTGTATTAATTATAAACTTTCTTTCCTCCATTCTGCATGAAAATATAAGATTACAGTTCTTCTTGGCCAGCACTACAAAGTATATGGGGTAAGTAATTTTTGAAAAGTATAATATGTGGCTGATAAAGGGTTACGGTTCGCTTCCCAGGTCCTCCCTGCGTGGAGTTTGCATGTTCTTCCCGTGTCTGCGTAGGTTTCCTCCAGGCACTCCGGTTTCCTCCCACAGTCCAAAGACATGCAGGTTAGGTGCATTGGCAATTCTAAATTGTCCCTAGTGTGTGCTTGATGTGTGGGTGTATGTGTGTGCGCCCTGCGGTGGGCTGGCACCCTGCCCCGGGTTTGTTTCCTGCCTTGCATCCTGTGTTGGCTGGGATTGGCTCCAGCAGACCACCGTGACCCTGTAGTTAGGATATAGCGGGTTGGATAATGGATGGATGGATAAAGGGTCACTCTCTAGTTTGCACATAAACATCCAACAACAGTCAACAACTGACATGATTGTCATGTTTTTTGGTCTGCATATGTATAGTTTTGATTTTTCAAAAAGTTCTTTGTTAATTTTGTTTACTTCCAGTTGCCACTATTTTGTAACACAGTAGCCATCTATTGTCTGTGTTTGCCATGAAGAGCGGTCCCAAAAGTTTTGAGAATTATGTCATTGGGCTACGTTTGATGGAACCATAACTCTCTTCAGTCAGATTCAAAGTAAGCCATAATCTTTCTTAAAAAATACATTCTAAAGATCTCTTTGTTTCTGACTTTTACTTTTTTCTAGTATGATTTTTATGTTGTGTTTTTGACTTGACATTCTAATAGTGTACTCGTTATGATTCTGTGATCATTTTAAGACTGTTTTCCTGGGCATCCCATTAATTTCAATGAAAATGAAGGGGGAAAGGCATGCTCAGAACAAGATAATTGTATTAAATTACATTTTGTAATAAATTATATATATATTAAAGAAAAATGTATTTATTATTGTGTGCAAGGGGTTTTAAAGCTTCCATCTCCCTTTTTCAGCCTTGGCTTCATTTTGGTCTGTGCAGTCCATTAAGCCTGCTTCTCAAGTGAGGGAGCAGGCTGATTTTGATTGTAGACCTCTAAAGAACTCTCCAGTTGCTAGGTCATTTCCTTTACTTTTGCAAAACATCTCAGAAACTAGTTTAAATGTGCAGCCATCTTTTATAACATGGCTGCCATGATGTCACTGGCAACAAAGCACATGCATTGCATGCCTATCAACCACATAGTATCATAGCAACAACACATACAAAGTGGCTGTACTCAATAAAAATAATCTTACAAAGTGGTGCCAATGATAAAAACACCCTCATAACAGTAAAATTATAACAAATGGCACATTTCTTAAAGTCTTAACTTCTGATTGAAACCATGAATAATTCCAAAAAATATAACATATAAATAAATAAGTTTGATGAAATGTTTCCATTTATTTGTATTTTAATCTATGTTTAACTTCAAAGAATCTTTTAAAAGCAGAACCTTGTATAGCATACAGCAAAGGGTGACTAAAACTTAAACTTAACTTCCAGCTCAGAGATTAAATTGCATTGCATGAGCAGTCTGTTTCCATCAGTCTTTAAAAACTACTGCTCTAGTTTTGTGATATACAAGTAGGTATGTATGCTGATTATCTATTCTTTCAGTGCATACTTGAGAGAGAGCATTTTTCTTGTTCCCATTGTTAAGATGTTCTTTCAATTCACCTTGTGCCACTACTCGTGAAATACATTCATTAGCAAAACTATTTTCTTAAAGCTTCTTTCTACTTAATATGTAATCAATGCACTTATTTTTCTGTGATTTAACATCAAAGGTGATCTTGAAACACTTGATGGGTTTTAAAACACACAAAAATAGGACAAGCAACATGTCTGGGTAAATTACTATACATATTATATAAGGTAAGAGGTGCTTATTTACACTAAATTAATGATATTGGTGTTAACATCTGATTAATTTATTCACCTAATAACAATTTTAAATGGAGAATAGAAAAATCAAGGTTGCTGATTCTGTTTCTTTTTCTTTTTGCAAAAAAAAATACCAGTCAACTTCTGCAGTTCTTGAAGTATCTTGGCTGTATTTCAGAATGTGTTGCAAAAGTTAAGTGTGGGTCATATTTCTAAAATCAGAAGTAAGAGTGTCATGATAAATACACAAAATATGACAAATCTAGACTGCAGGTAGTAAGCACACAAACTACAGAAGAGAATTTGATATCCTAGGGTCATTCCATGGCCATATTTACATTTTTCTATATTGCACAGCAAAGATATCAACTGTGAATAGTTATGGAGTATTGGTAGAACTATCTAGAATTATATATCAATAAATGGTTTATATATCTGGTACAAAAAAGTATAAAATCATTTAGGAGAGAACTGGTTCTTGTTAGATAAGGGACAGGAAGAATAAAAAGTAGAAAATGAGAAGCATGCCTGAAGATAAGACATATAAGCAGTGGATGATCACATAGTTTTGTGACAACATCACTTAAACTTTTTAACTTGTTTTAAGAAGCACATGTTAATGAAAATGTTTCTCACAGATTTATATTTACATGTGGCACAAGCGCTATAAAGGGAGTCAGATGATAAGCTGATAAAGAAGTGCCTGTATACTCAAAGTGCGTATGCCATATGGCAACAGACTGGATGGGGGTGATTATCTCAGAAATCCTTCGGCATATAAAAAAGGAGAAAGATCGGCATAGTCAACAACGGCTTGCAGAAATGAGCAGATGCAGTTCTGTTTTTATGGCAAGGATATTAAGTCCATTTTCAATGACTAAAGCCTTAGCAATCATAGTGTTTAAGTATTAAACAGTTTTAATGAGCACTTGCTGGAGCTGGTAATTAAAATCAATGTTTCTTAAATATTTCCTTGGGCTAATAGAAGGACATGCCAGAGCCTTCTATCACTCATAGCACAAACCAAAACAAATGAAGAAGCCAGATATTTCTAATAACTTTGTTATGCAACTTTACTTAGTGTATATAAACAACTTATAGTAGGAGTCCTCTTGCATGCATTTAATAGTGGTACAATAATTCTCCTTTGAGACTATATCATTAACTTGAGTGGAGCAGCCCAGTGTCTTAGTAAGAGTATGGCTGCGGCACAATGGTGGCTCGTCATGAGAGTCTTACCAGATACTTAAGCAGTGTAAATAGATAGGCAAACAAGATGGCTTTGGTAGCACTATATATGCCAGGAGGATGATCTGGGTAACTTATGTCCAGCAGTTGGACAGAAACAAGCTGGTGAGGATTCTGTTGCAAATGATTGCCGGGGGAACATGGTTTTACACATTTTTAAAAAGAAGACATTTGGTAGATAAACTTTTCATCTGTACATTAATTAAACTGAATTAGTGACAAAAGATAAGCTATGGTTATTTGACAAACAGCAGTATGACGAGTCTTCAAAGATAATTAACTTATATCATTAGAATAATTTGAAGCCATGTATTGGTGATGCAGTGAATGCTGAAATTATTAATAATAAACCAACAACAGTGTATAAATGGGGTTGACGAACATGGTCAAAAATAAAAATAGAATACAATGAATATTATATCAACACAGCACTGCCAAGGTATTGATTAGTGAAATAGACTGGAATATGTTTACAAGTAGAGCCAATCAGCTGAATTTAAACATCTTGTAAATACTATGCATTGCTCCCTGTCATAATCCAAGAAATGCTGACACTCACGTTTAACATGGAAAGACTTTGTGAAATAAAATGTGTACAACACTTCACCAAGTAGGAGTACAGAGGGTCACCTAAAATAGAAGGTTTACTTAACCCTTAAATATAGAAAAATGTACAATATTGGTTTAAGTTTTAAGGACAATAATTCAGTTTTTGTAATTATTCTGTTTTCTAATGTAGCAGAAAAGGCAAGTGAAAACTTTGTACTTTTGCTAAAGCTGAATTGTAATTATTCCAAGAGCAAAACCTATTAGGATTATATTTTACAGTAATAAGTGGAATTGCCTTTCAAAAAATCTACCTTCATTCTGTATATTATTTTTACGGTGTAATTTTCTGTTGCCGTTTGCCAGAAGTGTTGTGTGACAGGACAAAAATGTTTTGAGGACGGCTCATTTATGTGAGGGAGAATGCCCAGAGGGGACTGGGCAGTCTCATGGTCTGGAACCCCTGCAGATTTTATTTTTTTCTCCAGCCGTCTTGAGTTTTTTCTGTCCTCCCTGGCCATCGGACCTTACTTTTATTCTGTGTTAATGAGTTTTGTCTTATTTTAATTCCTACTTTGTCTTTTTTTCTCTTTTTTCATCATGTAAAGCACTTTGAGCTACATTATTTGTATGAAATTGTGCTAGATAAATAAATGTTGTTCTTGTTGTTGTTTTGCCTTTATCGTGACGCTCTGTTCCTGCTTTAGCCCTGATGACAAGAGATTGTAAACATAAAAAGAAGACAGTTTTCCACTATCCACCAAACTGGATTTAAAGAAAAGTAAATTATTATGTTCTGTTATTCTGAGGGTGAGTTTAATAAATGTCAGCTCAGGTCTAAAACTATTTCCAAAAATCAAAACAGGTTAATCTTTCTGGATCACAATATCTAAAGAAGTCAAAAATTTAAACTTGTACCAAGTTAAATAGGATAAAAACCAGATTAACAAACCAGACACTAGGTGCTTGCTAAGTCTTTTTCTTGTATACAATTCTGTTTTTCTGCTGGGTTGTTACAGGGAATTTCTCTTTTATCTTTCACAACACTATTTAGAAAATAAACTCCACACAAGAATAAAAAAGTATTTAAAGCCTGTAACCTTTTCTCTGAAAGTTTTTGTTTACTTTTATTTCCTCGAGTGCACTGCCTCATAAAGTTCCTTTTGTTTTTTGGTTAAATGATGGTTTGCAAAGCACACTTCCTTCTTTTTCATAGGTCCTAGTGGCTCTATTTAGTGCTGTTTTCTATTCTTCCACCATTCTAAATTAAGATTTGAATATTTAGTGTTGTACACAGATACACTGATTAAACTTTAATTAAAAAGAAACAGATTAGTACCGATTTACACTTGCTTATACGCATGCATCATGGCTGGCACATGTTTCCCAGTGTTCTTTTGACACGTCTTCTGAGCACATTGTCAGAAATTAATGAGACGCATGTATGAGTTGCAGTACCAGCAGAAATATGGGTGGCGTGTGTGTTCAAGGTTTGGTATGCGACGTCAACATCACTATTTACTATCAACCTGTGATCGCCAGCTGCAATGCTGCTCCAACAGGATCAATCTGTGTGCTTTGCTGAGTGGTTTGATGCGTTGAGGCAAATCATCAGACTTAAATGCTGCTGTGCAAATGTATTCATGGTGCTTTTTTCATCCATTTCTCGCATAGGCAATACAAGCGTCGCATATTCCCCATCGTAATGACTTGGTGCATTTAAAGGTCTCGTCTATCATTTTCTGCATCTCTGTTGCTGTGTTTTTTTTGTTTTTGCACTCTTGCAACAGCATCAGAATGCAAAGAATTTTTATCTTTAACATCTTTCTTCCCGCAACTCACAATGCAGTGAAACCAGACGTTTCCTCACTGTAATGATTTCTCGCACTGCCACCTGGAGGAATCCTCCAGATTTACTTAAAGTACTCAAACTAGTATTAATAGTACACTGCTTGCGTAGCAGCAATGTCCTGAAGCACACACGTCACATAGCGTTAAGTATATCCCCGGCCTAAAAACAAGGAATGAATATTTGCTTTTTTTTATTGCAATTACAGTAAGAGCTGAAAAGTGTAATCATAAATTCCATAGGTTGCTAAAAATCACAGCATTCTGTTTCCTTTTCTTGTCCTCATGGTCTCCACAACATACTTTTAATGATCCATATGTCCCAACTAATAAGAAATTTGCTTCAGTGCTGGTGAATGGAATGTACAAAAAAACATTTATACTTGTATAACACTGACGCACAACATAATACACTGAACTCTTTTTGAATATTTTTAAAGAGATATTTATGAACAAGTAAAAAGTGTTGGCTTATTTACATTTTCTACAGAAACACTGGAAACATTTTAAGTGCAACCACATTTTTAGTTGCATACTAAATAGTTTGGTTATGTCACAGAAAAATATCTTTGAAACAACTGCTAATGCAGCATCCTCCTGACAGAAGCAAAATTCAGATGTGTGAGCTCTTTGTACCATGTGCATTGGTGTCCTGTGTGTCAAATGATATCATCAACTCATGACTAGAATATAAGCAGAAGGAGTGACGTAAAACGTTCATAAACAGGGAGGGGGGAAAAAATGAGAAAATCAAGAAAATGTATGCATGGTGTAACACTGTGTTCAAAGACTTGGTTAATTTATTTCAAACTGAGAATTTGTTTACTTTCTAATTACTTCATCAATTTGTTTTCACAATTTTGGCTATTGTATATTTTTGTAACAATGAGTTAAATTAAAAAATATCAGTAATAACAGTATAATTACATATAGTGTATTACATGTATTAGTAGTGAACATGAAATGTAATTTTAATGCCATGTTACAATATCATCTAGCTAAAGTTGCCTTTTTAGACAGAAGACTTCATGTGATGAAAAGATTAGGCACTGTTATTAGATATATAGATAGACAGATAGATTTTACTTTATTTGTAATGCTCTGTAGTAAAGCACAATGTGCTCAGAAGAAGGGAAAAATATTAAGTTTTTAAACTGAAAAGAATAAAAAGCAAAGATCTGGGAGGTGAAAGAGTCAGAATACCGTAAAAGAAAAATAACCAACAATCAGTTCCCAGTGCACAAAACAAGAAATGAAGTCAGAAGGATCCAAAGTTTTATTTGATAGAACTTTACTGTATTTGTCCCCAGGTGGAAAGTTAGTGTCAGATGTGGAGGGTATGTGGCTAATTGTAATTCAAATTTACTAAACATAATGTTTTTCAAAGAATCTGTGCAGAAGTCTCCATCTAAACTTATTGATAGCAGATCACTGCAGATATTTGCAGATACATTACAGTGTCAGAAGAATATTGCAGCATATTAATCTTTATATAATATAACTGTGTTGTTGTTCTTAGTGTAACTGACTACACAATGAGTCAATGTAGTAAAGCCATGCATTTTGACATAAACTAAGTTGCTTCTATTTCTTACTTAGATGGACATGAACATTACGTGACCAGTTGACATAAGCTTGAACTGTTATGAGAACCCCTTCTCAACCAACAGCGAGGTTTGGGTAACCACTGTTATCTTCAGTGGGGTTGTTCAATGACAGATCACCACAAATTTAAAAAAAAAATTTAACTACTACGTCTCAGATTTTGATTAAAATTGCTATACCGGATTAGCTCACGTGTCAAAGTCACTGGTGTGAATAAACTTTCCTATGCCTTATAGTTTTCAAGTTATGGGGGATGAAAATTACGGAAATGTTGAATATATTCATGATGCATTTGAGAATCTATATATATAATTCACTAAGGCAAGACAACCATGAAAAGCACGCCGGAAGGGGCGTGGATTCACTAAGCCGCCAAGTGAGACACCTATGGCGCACACAGGAAGGAGCCATGCCCACCAACTCCAAGACCATTGGATACGACGACAACTCGCAGGGCCACTCCCACCAACTCGGACGCAACGACACAGAAAAAATGGCGTCATTTATGTTCGCCTGTCGTAGAGGCCACATGCAGTGCAGGTCAGGTTAATGTCATGTACCTCCGAGCTACGTTGACTGTTCATAGAGGCATGTTTCTCGCGGAGGTGAATCGCCATATGCAGCGTGTAAAACAGTTTGCGAGGGGTGTCCCATGGGATCCTTAAAACAATCCTTTAAAACTGAGGTTAAAGCACAATGAAGGAATTAGTCTTTAAAAACCAATAAGCCCTGTGCCTCTGTTTCATTACCGTCTCACCTGCTTCACCAATGCAGGCCCTGCAACAGTCGAGACGCTCTGTCAGCAGCTGACCTTCTCTGTGCCTGACCGGTTCACACAGAGGCAGCGCAAGAGAAAGCCGCGCCAGAGACAGACAGAGGCACACACACAGGCAGCTGGTGGGCGGCTCTCCGTGAGTTTCTCTTGCGAGCGGACACATAACCAGGCGGTGTGTATGCTTTGAGAACGAGGCTGGACCCGGCTTGCGACCGGGCACATGAGCAGGCAGTGTGTATGCTTTGAGTGCGAGGGTGGACACGACAGGACCATCTACGAAAAATCATGTCGCGGATGTGATTCGCTGTATGCAGTGTGTAAAACAGTTTGTTTGTCGCAGATATGAATCGCAGTATGTGGCGTGTAGAACAGTTTGCGAGGGGTGTCCCTGTGTCTTTCCAGGAGTGTTCAACCATCAATAAATAATTATGCTGCGTTTGTTATGTCACAGGTTCACTATTGTGTTGTATTTTGCTCTCTCCAGAGTTCCATCTTTTCATTCACTTACTGTTGTATTCTCACACTAACCTGTTTTAACCATTCAATAACCCCATTCGGGCTGCAAACCGTGGAATTGCCACTAAGTGCGACTCATACGCTCCCACTGTTTTCGTCCCTACCCTTTGTACACACCCCCCTCCCACACGTTGACTGTTAATAGAGGAATGTTTCTCGCGGAGGCGAATTGCCATATGCAGCGTGTAAAACTGTTTGCGAGGGGTATCCCATTGGATCATTAAAAAATTCCTTTACATCTGAGTTTAAAACACAATGAAGTGAGCAGTCTTTAAAAAACGAGTTTTCGGTTTCGACGCAGGACCGCGTGAAGCATAGCAAAGTGTTTTACACGCTACATACAGCAATTCGCATCCGCGACAAGCATGCGTTTTCTTAGATGCTCCTGCACTTTGTACACACCCCCCTCCCACCTCGCTACGCCGCACGGACGATTGTGTGTTGGTTCGTTCCGTGCATTGTTACAATGTTGCTTTTCTTGCTGATTTATTACATTACCGATTTTGCAAATGTTAAATTTTCTCCCTGTGCTTAAAAATGATTAAAAAACCGGCCTGATTATGCGGCGTATGGTACGCCGCGGGTTGGCTATAATGAAATAAAACAGAAAAGACCACTGTTGATATAATCTTTTTTTTTAGACACCTATGAGAAATAAATACAAAGTTACCCAAATGATGTCTTTTACAATGATTGCATATACTGTATGCTGTCATACAGATAAATAATTTAAATGAAATTTTAATTTCTGTCATAAATGTCAATAGTGTTTTAAATTATTTATAATTATTTTATATTACATATATTTAGAAGAAACACCCTTAATTTGAAAGGTTTTTTCCTTTATGGCTAGCCTACATGATACTTTAACCTTTTCAGTTTTAATTTAAGCTATTATTTTGCATTAAATGACATTATATTATTAATATTATTACTTTTTAAAAATCCTTTCTCAAACAGTAAATATCTCAAATATTTTAGGAAATGTGGACTAAAGTCACTTCTGGGGCACCTCCAGGAATTATGGGCCTGAAGCTTAAGCTTCATTGGTTTCATGGTAGATCCATCCCTACATGTCACTTATCTGCCTTGATTTCAGAGAACAGGAGAACCAGGCTGCTATAAGTACATTCAAGTAAGATGCTGTCATAGCCTCAAGAGACTAGCACAGGTTGGAGTGGAGGCAGAAGGCGAACTGTTAGCATATGCAGAAACCTACCCCTGCATTTATGCAGTCAGGGAGGGACCCTGCTTTATACAGTGACAAATAAACAAACAATATCTGTACTACCTTACTGAGTTACTGTCGGATTTTATAAATAAACAACATATTTATTGGGGAATTGAATAAATAAATAAACATGTTCACCTCGCCAGTGTCTGAACCCATCTCTTCCTGCGATCTGCTGTGAGTTGTACTTGCCTTTGGCTTCAGCATGTACAACTGCAGGTGTTTCACTGCTTTGCCATCCTGAGTGGCTGTGAAATGCAAAAAAGGAAAAAATTTAAAAAATGAACAAGTTGAAGTAATCCCTCTCAGAGTAAAATTGAAAGAGTAAACTAATTTGTAAATGAAGTTGAATGTTTCTCTGTTTTAAGATCGACAAGCTGGCAAATTTGCCAGTGCTTTTCAAAGGAAGATTTTTGAAAGTTTAAAAATGTGTACAGAGTGCTGTCATTGAGATACCTCAACAAGAACTGTGCAGATAAGTTTCATTGAGGAATAAGTGTGCCAAATTTCATTAAAATTGGTCAGCGGGGAGCAGAGTTTCTTCATGTGGACGGACAGACAGAAAGACAGGGCTATCACAGCAAGTGCATTTTGTATAATACATAAATGCGCCTGATAAAACAGCCCAGATATTTAATAAAGAACATAATTAATCATGTTTACAGGGATTGATTGATTTGCTTAAAAGTTATAAAATTTTACAAATACTGATATATAAATCCATCCATCCATTGTTCAACCCGCTATATCCTAACTACAGGGTCACGGGGGTCTGCTGGAGCTAATCCCAGCCAACACAGGGTGCAAGGCAGGAAACAAAACCCGGGCAGGGCGCCAGCCCACCGCAGGGCGCGCACACACACCAAGCACACACTAGGGACAATTTAGAATCGCCAATGCAACTAATCTGCATGTCTTTGGACTGTGGGAAGTAACTGGAGGAAACCCACACAGACACGGGGAGAACATGTAAACTCCACACAGAGAGGACCCGCAAAGCAAACCCAGGTCTCCTAACTACGAGGCAGCAGCGCTGCCCACCACGCCACCATGTTGCCCCATGTATATAAATTTATTTTCTAATGCGTTTACTTATCTACAATTTCTAACTGAAATATTTTTAAACAAAAAATGTATACTTTATCAATGATAAAAGTAGAAGCACAAATCATTGTTCTTAGAACCATTCAATATCATCTTCTTTAACACCTTCTGGTGCCTTGTAGACAAATTCTATTGTGGGTCATGGTTTGACTAGCTGTGCTACCCATATAAGACAGGCTGAAATCTAAATAATCAAAGTAGACCGCAGCGTTAACATATGCAGTACATCATCTTGGGAATGTTTTTTTGTAAATGCATCCACCTTAATAAAAGGATATGTGCCTGTGTGTCCACCCAGTTGATGTGCCTCTGTCATATCAACAGATGGTGCATCACAAACAATTGTTAGCAATAAAATGTATTACTAAATACTTAATCTAAGTCTGTGAGAGCCACCAAAGTGTGCCATGGAAATAATAGTGTACTGCAACTGGGTCTGAACCTGAGAGGGACAAGCTCCAAGACTACCTAGAGAAGCTGGCATAAAAGCAGCTCCACAATCACTTTGAACAAGTCTCCTGACTACTAGAGTCCATCTGCCTTGGGTGTGTGGATGCCAGTGAGCCTCACGGGGCTAGTGGATAGTGGGCATATGAATTCCCTCTGAGGCAGAGAGGGCTGGGCAAACTGACAAAGCAGTTGGAGATGCTACCAAAGTATGTGTAGTAATAAAATGCATTGCATCTGTCCTTTCAACAGGTAATGCTCTACAGACATTTGTAGCAATTAAATGCACTAATACAACTGTTTGTGATGTGCCATCTGTTGGAATGACAATGCATATGTCTCTGTTATATACCGTTTGTATGGGTTTTGTAAAAGTGACAAATGCAATTTATTTTATTATTGTAAGTGTTTGTGATGTGCCATCTGAAGGAATGATAGAGACACAGCAATCGGACAAACACACAGACACTTATCCTTTTATTAAAATGGAATTTACAAAAACATTTTATTTATTTGTCGTATCATAATAATTAAGTGTTAAGAAATAACATACTTATCCAGCATTTGACAATACAAGAATCCAGTCATTTGTAAATAAAAGGAATGGTGTATATAAAGCTTTTCCTTTATGAAGATCAACAATTATCAGTTAAATGTATTAATATTCATTTTTCTGTATTCAACATGGATTGTTCAGTGTTGAATCACAATTCTTTTCTTGTATGAGTTTTGTATGGTTTGCTCCCCGCATGTAACAGTAGATTCTGGTACTTTCCTACACTACATTTGGCAGGTCTGCATATTGTCAAGTGCTTCTTTGTGCACCTTGCTGAAGATTAGCATTCCTCCCTTATTAAGATCATATCTTGTGCCATGACTGGCTCTAGCTACCGGTCTTAAAAGTGTGAGAGAAGATCAATAAATTGAAGACTCTTTTAACTTCAAAAGAAGCGATTTTTCTTTTCTTCTTTTTTTTCCCACTAACTATCCCATACTCAAAGGATGGTAGTGTGACCTATGGTCTATTGAATACCTGCAGCTGGATGGCTGTGGCACATTGTCTAGTGCTTATACACTGTGTTCTTCTGGTGGTAATGCAATGTACCTACTTTCTTCAACTGTTGTGTGTAATTGCCCCTGGGTTACTTATAAAAATCAATATAACTTGAGTGACATTCTTCAATAGTGTACTCTATCCGCTGTCAGGTTCTCTGGGCTCAGAGGACAGTTTTAAAGTTAGGGAACATTCTTCTCCATTTAAAATCCTTTCCCAGATATATTCTGTGTTTTTCATTTTTCAACCTGAAAATATCTTTCTTTATGATTCGGTCATGTTTATTAACTTTATTAAAATTAATTTCCATATTAACCATTGAAGCATTATACATTGACTGTATTGGACCATGTTTGCACCATATAAGCATGTCATAAGCAATGGAGGGTTGTGTAATGGTATATGAATTCATAATGCTACTTTGCAGCTATAAATCATGATTACTAAAGTATATTGCAATCAAGAGTGGGAGTTCTCATAGAGAACTTAAACCTAAAATAAAGTCAGGCAGGCTAAAATACAAAAAGGAAACATTTTGTCTTCTTAACTCAGGTTGGGATAAACAAAGTTTAAAACGCATGTTTATAAAACACTCACAGACTCACCTTCTGTATCTCTTTTCGCTCTGCACTGACCTTTATTCTCATTTTCACTTAAGAGTGCTTCTTATCCCAGACCTTCATCCTGACTCTGTTCTTACTGGATTTCTGACTGTGATGTCATATTCAACAGTCATTATGCTTGTAAATTATTTCCAGGCAGGGGGAGCCATGGTAAAACCCAGGGCCACCAAACCACAAATCCTCTTGGCAGCCACTCATAATACTGCACTGACATCTCCAAAGCAGCTGAGGACCATTTTCTACTCTATGCTGGGCCTGGCTTCTGCCTACAGTTTTCATTTGTGCCTATCGGTTATCATGGCTATTGCAGGCTTTATGGCGGTGCACTCCTACAAGCACTGACTTATTGAAATTTGTTATCACTGTTAGCAGTCCAGGGCATTTTTGTCTTTCTCACCTCATGAGAATGATTTTTCCATACCTTCTGAATAAGACTCCTTCCTTTCCCACTGATTCTATCCGTATGTGTGCATGAATTGTGTTTGTATCTATGTGTGTGTTTGCGTGTATATGAGAAAGAGAATGTTGGGACTTTAGTTTCAGTCTGGGGGGACAAAATTACATGATGTCAGTTGGCTTAATAATGTCAGCATTTCGTTTATGGTTATAATATAAATAACAATGACTTATCAGTGGCTTTGTTTCTCTTTGCTGATATCTTGAGTGCATAGTAAATGTCAGGAAAATAATTAGCTGTATGTGATTTAGTCAGCAGTTTAAAGATGACAAATGATATTGTTACATGTCTGGAACAAGTAAACGTGAGGACCATAATTACTTTTACTTAATCCACAGTTTGTCTTTCATGTTTGTGGAACACAACACTTCTGCTTACTTTTTCCTTCAAATCCTCTAAAGCACAAGTCTCAGTAGACAAATGCTCTTCACAGTTTTGTAATTATCACCTCCAGAAACAGGTCTTTAAATGGATTAAGTGATAACCATAAATGTGGAAGAATTAGCATATTACAAAATTGCTCAAATGAATACTCACATTTGTTTTACTAGCATAATATCAAAGATTAACTTGTGAACATGTTATCGAGTTTAATCTATAGTTACGACAGGCACCTGTAACTGTTGTAGAAATAAATAATGAAGCCTTTAGACTAATACCAATGTCAGACTTTTTCAGCATCTTTTTTCATCTCACCTCTTTCTAGTGTGGATTACAGCATCAATATGTCACTGAACCCGGTCTCCTTCACTTTCTGTTCTATCTTACACCCTTTGTTTTCTCAAGAAGTAAAATTACTTTCATACAAGGTGCAATTTATAATATTGTTTAATGTATTTAAATTTAACCTTTCCAACATATACAGTGGATTCAGAAAGTATTCAGACGCCTTCACTTTCTGCACATTTTATTGTGTTGTAAATTTTATTTTAAATGGATACATTTGCCATGTTTGTTCATCAGCTTACACTCAATGCCCCTTAATGACAAAGTGAAAACATGTTTTCAGAAAGACTTGCAAATTTATTCAAAATTCTAAACTGAAATTTCTTTTATGAGTATTCAGACCCTTAATTCCGTATTTTGTAGAAGCCTCTTTGGCAGCAATCACAGCTTTGAGTCTTCTTGGGTAAGTCTTCTAGAAACTTTGCATACATGGATTTAGGCAGTTTATCCCATATTCTTCCTGGCAGATTCTCTCAAGAAACTAGATGGGAAGCATCAGTAAACTGTCATCTTCAGATCTCACCACAGATGCTCTATGGAGTTGAAGTAAGGCCTTTGGTTGGGCTGCTTATGGACAGTCTGAGACTTGTCTCAAAGCCACTCTGATGTTGCCTTGACTGTATGCTTCGGGTCATTGTCATGCTGAAAGGTAAACCATCATCCCCGTCTTAGGTCGCATGCATTCTGCAGCAGGTTTTCTTTGTATTTGGCTGTTCTCAACCTATTCCCAATTCTGACGATTCTCCTTGTCCCTGCCACTAAGAAACACCCCATAGTATGATCCTACCACGACCATTCTTCACCATGGGAATAGTATTAGGTGGGTGATGAAAAGTGCCTAAACTGTGCCAAACATAGTGATTCAAGTTCTGCCAAAGAGTTCAATTTTGTTTCATCAGACTTTCCTCATGTTGTCAGAGTTAAGTGTTGTTTGGGAAACCAAGCAAGAGTTAGCCACTCTACTGTAAGCATGTGATTATTTGAGTACTACTGAGATGGCCTTCCTTTCAAGAGATTCTTCTAACCATAACAGAGAGTTTCTGAAACTCTGTTTGAGTTAGGATTGTTGGTCACCTCCCTGACCATGGCCTTTGTTTGTCTGAAACACATTTTGACCAGATGGCTAACTGCAGGAAGACACCTGGTTCTTCCAAACATCTTCCATTTCACAGTTATTGAGGGCACTTTGCTCCTGGCAACCACTCAAAGATTAGAAATGGTTTTATACCCTTTTCCCTGATTGATGCCTCACCACAGTTTTATTGCAGAGATTTTCTTGGATATTATGGTTAATTTTTGTCCTAACATGCATTGTGAGTTGTGGAACCATATATACAAAGGTGTGTGCCTTTTTAAACAATGTCCAATTGATTCAATATGCCACTGGTGGACTCCAATCATGTCAAAGCACATCTCGAGGATAATTAAAGCAAACAGGATGCACCTGACCACAAACTGATTCCACAGCAATGGTTTAAACACATACAGTATATAAATGAGAGATTTCAGTTGTTTATTTGCAATGCATTTCCAAAGCTTTCTGAAAACATGTTTTTGACTTTGTCATTATGGGTTATTGAGTGCAGAGTGAAGGGCAAAAATGACAAAATCATCCATTTAAAGTTAAATTTACAACACAATAAACTGTGCAGATAGTGAAGGGGTCTGAGTACATTCTGAATCCACTTACTTTATTTGCATATGGTGAAGTTTTCAATAGATAGTATGAACTCATGTCCATGTATATAAGATATTAAAAGAAGGCCCCCCTGGATACATTTTTTCTGCAGATAACCTAACAGTCTGTCTTAATGTCCAGTCTGATATTTGACCAGAAATAAACAATTACTTCCTGTGGACTGCCTACTATAGTTTAGGAAGACTGACATATTGGCTACAATCCTACTATCCTTAAATGTGTTTGTGCCAGCAATTTGAATTCTGCATGGCACACATTTCAGCTCCAGAGAGTACTAAGTTTCTGTTCTAATGGACATACTCATAACCTAACTATATCTTCTATGGACTTAAAAATATACACAGTTTACCTGAAAGAAATATGTGTTACCTGTGCAGGAATGACTTTGTATAGATTAGATCAAGTTTTTATCTGAACGTTATATACAGCTGTCATCTTTAAACTGGTAACAGTTCTGACTTTAGCAAATTATTTACAACAAAATCCATTTTTTTCTTTTCGTATTTTGAGCATAAATTAGCTATGCCACAGATATCAACACCACATATTTCTATATTTACAAAATAATATACATTTATATATTTGTGAGGATTATTTTGTTGAATCCCCTAAGAAAGGTTATGGTTTAAATGTATTATACATGAATAAAAAATTGTAAAAGAGATTGAAAGAGAAACGTATCAGCAAGCGATCAAGCTCTGAGAACTTGTTTATATGATGCTGGTGTGCAATAACTTCTCTTTCCAGTAATTGAAGAAGCATGATTTTAGATGGAGACCTTATAGCCAACCATTTCTTACTGAGAAAAAATAATTTTGAATGACAGTTTGTTGTATGAAGAGCTTAAAATCTGTTGCCGGGCATTGACACAAACTTTTCAAGATATAGTAAATTACATTTTTCAGTGTGATTGATGTCACAAAGGTTGCATTGCCTGCAAAATTCCATACTTCAGTTTTTATCATGACTCTTTTTCATTTTGTGAATGCTACAATTATGTCATTATCCACCGTTTAAGTTCTGTGGATGTAATGGGATTTTGTCATTTGCTCCATATGCTGATATTACATAATTATACACAAGGTTTCAAGAATAATGTATATCGGGAGTTCCCAGATTCAGTCCTGGAGGGCTAAAGTTCAATTTGTTAATTAGAAGCTAATCATTGGTCTGAAGCAGTTTTGACTCAAAAAATGTGTTTATGTTTCATTTTTGTTAACATTCACAACCCCAATTTACTTCTTTTAGTTTTAAAACTACTCCATTCTCCATTTTAAATTTCATGTTATTTTCTTCTTGTTGCCAATTAACAATGAGATTAAAAATGCAAAGAAGAAGAACAGCTTCATTATCTACCTGTGTACCATTTACACCTGTGTGTGTGTTTATTTTGAAGTTTTGCTTTTAATCAAATGTTTGGAAAGAAATGTAAATAAAAAAATGAACAGCTGAAAATTACCAGTCTGTTTCAAGCCACAAATCATTTTGATGATATTCTTTGCATGGAAAAAACAAAAATATAAAAATGGCTTGATTGGCAGAATGAAAGCACTAATCAGTCATCAAATATTGTATGGTTACTGGATCACTGAGCTAATATTATAGGATGGCTGATAAAAAATAGTGATTGAAAATAAAGCCGGTGGTCATGGCCAGAATATATAGTTAGCACACTGTTATTGTGTTCAAATGATGAACTACAATCTCGGAACTGAGGACAGAAAAGTTTAAGACTTGAAATTGTTCATTAAAGTCAGCATATCTTAAAGCAAAGAAATACAAACTCAAATAAAATTGCTAGTCAGCTGCTTTGAATCGGGCAGTTGCACGTTCAAGACAGAGATTTGAAGCCGACATTTAAGCCAACTGTTGACTACTTAAAAATCAAACCAATTTGCAGTCCCCTTGTGGATCCACAGTAAGCCTTCCAACTCAAAGGCCATGCTCACACATGGCGGAATAGCCAGTGGTCAGTTGGCCAGCTAGAACAACACAAGATCCTCGACCTTGCCTGCAAGATACTGTATTATGTTCTGGCTAGGGTTTCATCACTTAACAAATGGTCCGTTAGTCACAAACACTTGTCTGTTTAATCTGCATTGTTACTTAATTCTCAGTTTAGCCAGTTTGAGTCTTTGTTTGTGTTTATTTGTATAGCCAGGCTATCGCCATCTTAACTGCAACAATTGCTTTTCACCTTTTTATCTGCAAACCTGACCAGCACTGAAGCCAATAAGTTGCATTCCTGGTTGTCTACACAGCTGTCTGACTTTCAACCAGACTTCAGCTTCCTTATTCCTTCCTTTTTGTCTGCACAGTGGGCCTAAATGTAAGTTGCCCCATGTCTGTCCTATCTTTCTGTTTGCATATTATACATGACCCTTAGTATGATTTCTTACATACTGTACCACAAGCCTGCCTGCAAATTATACAGCACATTATGTTATATTGAGTAACAATGTCATGGGATGTTACCATACCATATCATACCATGTATACATTTGACTTGAAATCACATGTAGTACAGTACATATCCATTTAGGACCTGCTTCGTTTATGAGAATGTCATTCCTTGACAAAAAACTGTGATATGAATCCAAGTCCCCAGAGCTGTGAGCCAACAGCATTAACCACTGTTCCACCGAGGTCCATCATGAAACACATTTCACAGTTGATTATTTCGAATTTGCCTATAAAGCCTTATTGATTTTTCTTACTATTTCCTAAAATTCTTGTCCTAACCCCTTGTGTTTAGCAAAGCACTGTGTAAGAACATTCATTGTTGACAAGCAAGTGGCGATCATTTAGCCCCTCAAGTTTGTTTGATTAGTTAATGGCTTAGTTACCACATTTTCTCATCCAGAAAATTTTAAAAGCTGTAAAAAGTTTCTGCTGCAACTACAAAACAGTACCTTGTATGAGATTCCAAAGACCCATGGCAGGATTAAGTGCTTGTTGGGTTCTGCCTTAAACTAATTTTCTATTATTTTAAACACTAGGGAGCTTTGCCCCCTGCTCACTTCGCTTGAACCACCCCCCATGCCTGTGCTACGCGCCAACCACTTCACATCTCTGCCACTCACGTTGTGAAGAGAGGGGCTGAAGGCACCACAAGGAGACACAATCGTTCCTCCAACACCCCCTATTAAACTGTAATACAATGGTAAACATTTTTTTTTACCTCTTCTTTGCTCAATCAGCTGCTGGCTTGCTGCTGCTGACGTGCCGCGTGATCTGCATTTCGCGCGGCACACTTCTGTCATATTAACTATGTCTATATATTCAATCTCATTTCATTTTTACCTTTTCATCAATATCTCATTGAATTTTGATTCCATGTTTGGAATTACATTGTGACAACACAAAGTATAGCTGCCTGTGAGTGAATATCGTTTCTTTCTCTCTACAAGAAATGTGTCTGACATAACCATGCAGGACTTTTCCAAATCTCTTTGCATAAGCTCTTGTCTTGTGGGGCTTCCGGCCCCAGGCATGGTTACATCTCTTGGCATGAAGAATTGTCTCGCAGGACGTGAAAGTGTCTCTGAGACAATCACGTCTCATCTCCTTCTAAGATTTTTTTTTTATCATAGAGAGATGTTTTGCATGTAGGATTTATTAATTAATTATTGTAAGTACTAATTTGGATGGATGGGCATTCTGACTAGGGTCGAGGATGAGTAACTACACAGCCAGGAGGCCATAATGGATAGAGCACCGGAATGGAAGTGAAACCTGTTGAGATGGCCCTTGATATCTGTCCCAGTCAAGGTGAACAGATAATGGATGGATGAGAGATGAATGAATATTTTGAATAGTTCATCCCCCAGTACAAGAGGTGGCAGTGCTCCCCCAGCTGGAGCCCAGTCTGTATACCCTGCCGGAGAATTGTTGGGGTCCTTGGGTGCTGCATTTGGGGGTGCTGTGAAGAACGGAACTTCCTATTTCGGGGAGTTTCCATATGACCCAGAAATGCTTCCGGTATGCAATGCCGTGACACTGCAAATACTCCCAAGTGAGACATAAAAGGAGGCATCTTACCTCATGTAGTGAGTCAGAATCAGGACAAAGCTCACAGAGTGGACAAAAAAGGGATGGTATGGTGCTGGACTGATTTGTCACATTATCACAGTATTGTGATACTGTTTCCAATAAATAACACTTTTATTTTATCTTGAACTGGTCTGTGACTGAGTTGTGTCTGGTATTTGGGCTCTGGGCACCCCCTAGTGGCCACACTTTGTAGTAGGACCCTAGATGGGATGGCAAGTACAGGCAGAAAGAACCAGTACAGGATTGAGACAGGGCCATACAACTTGTAAATACAACTGTTAACTGGCAAATGCCATACTACATGCAATGCCATTGTAATAATTGCCACAATGGTTGGGGGACTTGCTTTTCTGGGCTCCCCCAGTACTCGTATTACACAAGAGCATCATTGAGAAAGTAAAGTGCCTCTCTGTCTACCAAGGATGCCAGAGAATGCACATGACTGTGCTCTCAATAACATAATGCTGACTTGGATAAGGCAGAAGAATGAATGTTTAAGGGTACAGGGAGTCCAAGGGCTACTAGGTGGAACTCCATCAGGGTATTCCTAGAGCAATGACAGTGCTACCACTAACCCCAAGATGGGATTTAAAGCTGCCACACAGAAGGAGGCAAATGATTTGTACAGTTTGGAGGAAAACTTGTGACAGCAGAGATGAAAAGAGGCCAGGAGTGAAAGGTACTCTATATCATGATGGTGGGCAATTAGACAAGCCATTTGATATGACATTCAGGGACTAATTCCTGTATTATTCTTTGCAACAATAGGTTAATGGTCCCCCTATTCTTGCATATTTTGTTTTAATCTCTGTATTGCTTAATTCTATTTTTTATTTTTTTTGTATTTGTTTAGGTACTGTATGCCTGCTATTATTTTTGGTTCAGAGATAGCTCAAGAATTCCTGATTTGTCATAAATGAATTTTGTAGGATCGAATTTACTGTTTCCTTTCAGAATTTTGAGGACTTGGATTAGGTCCCGATTTAAACTCCTCTAAAGAGGTTTAATTAAACTGTCAGGATAGGACATGGCTTTTAGTTCAGAGATGCACTTGACTGCTCCCCTCTGCATAGCTTTTTACAGCTGTTATGTCTTTTTTGTGGTGTGATGACTAGAACTGCAAATTATTATTCTAGATGCAGCTTTACAAGTTCATTACTGGGTTTGATCTCAAGGTTCTTTTGATTTATAGTATACATGCATTTTTTGAATAAGGCAAGTATTTTCTTTGCTTCTGCACAATGGACGGAAGATGCAAATGTTCTGTCAATTTTAACTTTTAAATCCTTTGGCAGTGGCTTCCAATGGGTCAGTATTGACCATATTTTGCTTAAAATTAATAATTTACTACTAATAATAAATTATCATTTTGAATAAAAGTAGAACTTGTCTGCATTAAGATGTATTTTTCAAGGGTTTTCAGTGTTTTGAAGGTCTTATTGAATTGATTTTTCAGGCTCCTCAGTGTTTGGTATCCCTTTAATTTTGGTGTTGTCTATAATGTTTAGGTTTATTCACAGTTTACCAGTACTAGAGTTGGCCTCAGAGCATTTTCAAAGTATCTCCACTCTTTTTCACTGAACTATTACATGAAAATAGCATAATGTTCTAGAGCTCACTTGGGTCGCAGAGGTCCAGTGAGTATCCTGGCAAAATCAGCCATAAGGCAACACTCTGCGGGGATCAGTCCATTACATGGCTCCCTCATTGCATACACTTACATTTGGAATACATCGGTTTACAATTATCAGTTAACTTAACATGCACATCTTTTGCATGAGGGAGGAAGCCTGGTGTACCTGATAGAACGTGCAAATTCTGGATACATGAAGCAGCAGCAGCAGTAAATCCAGTTTTAAATCATCCAGGTTTGGAATGATACAGTAGTCAAGGTAAATTTACATTTACATATTTAGCTGATGTCTTTATCCAAGGTGACTTACTTGGTTACATTTCTTTAGGTTTTCCAATTTGAGCAGAGGCAGGTCAAGTGACTTGCTCATGGTCACACAATGTCAGTGGCGGGATTGGAACCCACATCTTCAGGGTTTGAAGTCCAAAGCCTTAACCACTGCAGCACACTAACTGCCTAAGTGTGTATATGTATGTGTATGTATGTATATATGTATTTATTGCGCTTCTGTAAAAAGCTAAATTTCCCTCTGGGGACAAATAATGTTCCTATTCTAATGACATGTAGAGAAAATCAGTGCAGTTCAAATATACTTCACAACACTGATGTACATGATAGATTTTAAAAGCACTGATCCTCTTGCTAATATTACCTAAAAAAGAGTATAAAGATAAAGTTATAATAGTAATAATTCTTTATATAGCACTTTTCTCAAATATGGGGAGGCATTTCAACCACCACTAATGTGCAGTATCAACCTGGATAATGCGACAGCAGCCATTTTTGCGCCAGTATGCCCACCATACTTTACCTATTAGGTGGTGAAGGGGTGAGAGATGGTTAGCCAATCAGGGACAGAGGATGATTAGGGGCACAGAATGACTATGCCATGGTGTGCAATTTAGCCTGGACATCGGGATACACCCTGCTCTTTACATAAGATGCTCAGGGATCATTAATGACCACACAGAGTCAGGACCTTGATTTTATGTATCATTCGAAATGGCAGTGCCATTTGTGCAGTACATTGCCTTTGTTGCTACCTGCACTGGGCCACTAAGATCCACACAAAGACGTCAGGGTAATCTCTCCCTGCTGGCCTCACCCACACCTCTTCCACCAGCAATCCAAGCTTTTTCTAGATAGTCTTGCATCTAAGTACTGACTGGGCCAGACATGCTTTGCTTCAGGTGGATGGCCTGTTCTTTAGTGCATGTGGTATTCTCTTGCACTACACACAACTACAAGATGAATGCAGAGTAAGAAACAACATGGCTTCCTATTACCGTGAAAACGCACTCCTCTTGCCAAACTCAAATACATGTCTCCTTGTTTCATAAGAAGATAATTTCTTCCTATTTACAATATGTCTCAACAGTTAGGGCAATGTCCAGCTACATGGTTTTTATTCCTAAATAAACAACTTTGAAAACATAACCCGCATTAAGGAGATTTGCAGATGCTATGTAAAAATAGAAATAGAGAAAAATAGCAATCAGCATGCTGTAAGGGAGAAAAACAAGAAATAAACAACACATTTGTAAATATCAGATGGCTTATCCAAGTTCTTACCCACTTACTGCACAAACCTCCTTACAGAAGCCTAAAATCATTTCAACTGCATCTGACATTTAAAGTGTTACAGTAGCTTTGACAACACTACCTGAATTACTGATGGGCAGTCTGTCAGACTTCAACAAATTGATAAAAAAAAAATCTCATAGATTCAATAAAATATATGACAGTAGTCCTGACAGAAAATCCAAATTAATATAAATAGATAAAAAAGCTCCACTGGTAAGAGAAGGTTGATTATTTGCCATCATTCACACTGTCTGGCTGCAGTCATAAGACCACTTATCTGCTGGAAGTGGCCTATATAAACAAATCCAGAAGAACACTTCTACCCTTAATGTGATTCTTTTGGATAAATGCTTGTTGACTGGCAAAACAAATTAGCAGGTTATTTCCAGCACTTCAGGATTGATCAGGCTATTCAAAAATAAATTAGAAGAAAGCCGAGAACTAAAATGGCAGACTCTAAAGTGTTTGCAGCATTCATTTTATCTGTTATTTTCAGGTTATATCGTTTTTCCAGAGGTAACTATTTTTTCTCGTCTGCTCTTCCCATACTATCGCAAAAATAAATTACACAGAAATGTTCAACAGAAGGTCATAATAATAATGTCTGCTTACAGGTCAAACATTTTATACCATCATAATTAAGATGTAACTTATTTTTACAAATGTCAAAAGTGATACTTTGTTTTTTAATCAAACCACTGAAAATTATTTATAAAACTCTTGAGTTTACACTGTGGATTAGATAGTGTGTGATTCTAAAACAGTGCATTTTTTAATTCAAATTCACTTTGCCCAGAAGGAGTATCATGGTTGGAAAATAATTCCAGTTATATTGGTATGTTGTTCAACACACCTCACGTGAATGGTATAGCAACCTAGGTAAAACTGAGTGAAAGGTCAAAGTCGAGTAATCTGATACAACTAAACCACACAAACTGGATGATATTAGTCTTAGGTGCATCACATACGATATTTCTACTCAGTGGCCACTTTAGCTACATCGACTGAATAATGCAAGCAACCTTGTCTACAACTCAATATATAACTTGCAGACATGTGTTTAAGAGGTTTAGTTGTGGGTTGACCAAACATTAGAATGTATGCAATCTTAACAATTTTGAAAGTTGTGTGATATTTGGTGGTAAGCAGGGTGGTTCCTGGGTCTCTGAAACAGCTGACTTCCTGGGATTTTCATATTTAAAATCATTATAGTTTGCAGAGAATGATGCAATAAATGCAAAATGTCTAGTGAGAGGCAGTTATGTGGACAAAAACACTTTGCTAATGCATGAGGTCAGAGGGGAATGGGCAGATATTTTCAAGTTAATAGGCCACAAATTCTCAATAATAATAATATAATAATAATAATCAATAATAGCTCTTTACAACAGGGTAGAGCATCTCTGACTGTACAAAGTGTTAGACCTTCAAATAAATGGCCTACAGCAGCTGATGGTTAGAGTTTTGACGGGAAGATGAGGCTGTGATGGGCATACAGTATGATCAGCAAAACCAGATAAATGAAGATAAGAAAAATGTTCCCCTTGTTTCACAAATCTCAATTTTTAAAGCAGTATGAAGATGGTAGGGGCAGAATTTGTCAAAAAAGCATAAATCCATGACTCCATCCTGCTTTGTTTGATTGCAGGATAATAATATTGTGGTGAATGTTTTCCTGGCCCCCCTAATAATTGAGGATCTTTTGAAAGGCCACAGTCTACAGTACTGAAACATTATTGTTCACAATAATCATTCCTTTATGTTTACTGCCATGGCCTACTCTTTTTCCTGACCTATAAGGCACTATGTCACAAAGCAGGCATGATCTCAAAATGATACTGGGTTTAATGTGTTCCAATGACCTGCAAAGCTCACAGACCTCAATCTAATAGAGCACATTTGAGATAATAGGCTGTATGAATATATGCCAGACAAATCTACAGAAACAGAAAGATGCTTGAGTTACTATAGACCAAAATCCATAAGGAATGTTTATGAAACCTTTTGAATACCTTAGATTCAAAAACATCAGGCTGTTCTGCAGATAACAGCAAGCACTACATGATACTAGACATGGTGGGTGCACCTAATAAAGTTGCCACTGTAATTTTGTATACCATATGACGCTGTTAGAAAATCTCCACAAAGATCAGTGTCCGGAAAAGTTATCAAAAGTATTCTTCATATAGCTTTATTTCTCACACTGTGGACAGAATTATTTTGCAGTATCTTTAGTTTAAAATAAAAGGATCTCTGGCTGGTTCAGACAAGGAATCTTAGTCAACATATGAGGTTCATATACATTTTGAATGACTGCTACATAATGGTGTATTTTTGCTTGCAAAGCTATAATGGTGCTAAAGTAAATATTCTGATTTCAAATCCACAAGATAAATACATATACTTATTATCTACAAGCAACATTTAACATAACAATGAAGTCTCTGTTATAAGCCAGAAGATGCCTGAAGCTACAGCTCTAAGCTCAAAAAAGCAGAAAGAGTGCCTGTGTTGGAAAGTAGTTAATTTGGACCAAGACCTATATTAACACATTCAATAACACAAAACAGCAAACAACAAACAAGCAGGCAAAAATGGGCCAGTACTGTTGGGCCAGTAATCCAAGTTAAACAAACAACAACAACATTTATTTATATAGCACATTTTCTTATAAAAAATGTAGCTCAAAGTGCTTTACACAATGAAGAATAGAAAAATAAAAGACATAGTAAGAAATTAAAATAAGACAACACTAATTAACATAGAATAAGAGTAAGGTCCAATGGTCAGGGATGACAGAAAAAAAACTCCAGACGGCTGGAGAGAAAAAATAAAATCTGCAAGGATTCCAGACCGTGAGACCGCCCAGTCCCCTCTAGGCATTCTACCTCACATATAGTGCATCCGGAAAGTATTCACAGCGCATCACTGTTACAGCCTTATTCCAAAATGGATTACATTCATTTTTTTCCTCAGAATTCTACACACAACACCCCATAATGACAATATGAAAAAAGTTTACTTGAGATTTTTGCAAATTTATTAAAAATAAAAAAAACGAGAAATCACATGTACATAAGTATTCACAGCCTTTGCCATGAAGCTCAGAATTGAGCTCAGGTGCATCCTGTTTCCCCTGATCATCCTTGAAATCTTTCTGCAGCTTAATTGGAGTCCACCTGTGGTAAATTCAGTTGATTGGACATGTTTTGGAAAGGCACACATCTGTCTATATAAGGTCCCACAGTTGACAGTTCATGTCAGAGCACAAACCAAGAAACAAAATTCTCTGGTTTGATGAGACAAAGATTGAACTCTTTGGTGTGAATGCCAGGCGTCACCTTTGGAGATAACCAAGCACCGCTTATCACCAGGCCAATACCATTCCTACAGTGAAGCATGGTGGTGGCAGTATCATGCTGTGGGGATGTTTTTCAGCGGCATGAACTGGGAGACGAGTCAGGATAAAGGGAAAGATGACTGCAGAAATGTACAGAGACATCTTGGATGAAAACCTGCTCCAGAGTGCTCTTGACCTCAGACTGGGGCGACGGTTCATCTTTCATCAGGACAACGACCCTAAGCACACAGCCAAGATATCAAAGGAGTGGCTTCAGGACAACTCTGTGAATGTCCTTGAGTGGCCCAGCCAGAGCCCAGACTTGAATCCGATCATATTCAAAAAGACTTGAGGCTGTAATTGCTGCCAAAGGTGCATTGACAAAGTATTGAACAAAGGCTGTGAGTACTTATGTACATGTGATTTCTCAGTTTTTTTTTATTTTCAATAAATTTGCAAAAACCTCAAGTAAACTTTTTTCACGTTGTCATTATGGGGTGTTGTGTGTAGAATTCTGAGGAAAAAAATGAATTGAATCCATTTTGGAATTAAGGGTGTAGCATAACAAAATGTGGAAAAAGTGATGCGCTGTGAATACTTTCCTGATGCACTGTAAATGAAACAGTCCTCTTTGTATTTAGGGTTCTCACGGAAGGACTTGATGATGATGGTCATGCAGACTTCTGGTTTTTAGTCCATCAATGTTGGAGCATCATGATGCTTTGAGTAGACGCCGCCACCACAAAGAAACCGGAAAAAAAAACAGAAGAGAGAGTAGGGGTTAGTGCGGATTTTAGAGCCACCATGAATAGTTATTATAATGAATTGAACATACAGAGTATCAGGATTAAATTAAAGTGAAGTTATGAGAAGGCCATGTTAAAGTAATGTGTTTTCAGCCATTTTTTAAAGTGCTCCACTGTATTAGCCTGGCGAATTCCTATTGGCAGGCTATTCCAGATTTTAGGTGCATAACAGCAAAAGGCTGCCTCACCACTTCTTTTAAGTTTTGCTCTTGGAATTCTAAGGAGACACTCATTTGAGGATCTAAGGTTACGATTTGGAATATAGGGTGTCAGACATTCTGATATATAAGATGGAGCGAGATTATTTAAGGCTTTATAAACTATAAGCAGAATTTTAAAGTCAATTCTGAAAGACACAGGTAACCAGTGTAGTGACATAAAAACTGGAGAAATGTGTTCGGATTTTCTTTTCCTAGTTAGGATTCTAACAGCTATATTCTGAACTTGTTGCAAATGATTTATGTCTTTTTTGGGTAGTCCTGAGAGGAGTGCGTTGCAGTAATCTAGTCGACTGAAAACAAAAGCGTGAATTAATTTCTCAGCATCTTTAAATGATATAAGAGGTCTAACTTTTGCTATGTTTCTTAAGTGAAAAAAATGCTGTCCTAGTGCTCTGATGAATATGCGATTTAAAATTCAGGTTACAGTCAACAGTTACCCCTAAGTTTTTTACTTCCGTCTTGACTTTTAATCCTAATGCATCAAGTTTATTTCTGATAACCTCATTGTATCCATTATTGCCAATCACTAAGATTTCAGTTTTCTCTTTATTTAGCTTGAGAAAATGACTATTCATCCATTCAGAAATACAAGTCAGACATTTTGTTAGTGAATCGAGAGAGTCGGGGTCATCAAGTGCTATTAATAAGTACAGCTGTGTGTCATCAGCATAGCTGTGGTAGCTCACATTGTGCCCTGAGATAATCTGACCTAACGGAAGCATATAGATTGAGAAGAGCAGGGAACCCAGGATAGAGCCTTGTGGAACACCATATAGAATATCATGTGTCTTTGAGATGTGATTACCACAACTCACAAATAATTTTCTACCTGCCAGGTAGGATTCAAATCAATTTAAGACACTGCCAGAGAGGCCCATGCATTGACTATGGCGATTTTTAAGCATATTGTGATCAATGGTGTCAAATGCGGCACTCAGATCTAAAACGGTAAGAACAGATAAATGGCCTCTGTCTGCATTTACCCACAAGTCATTTACTACTTTAACAAGTGCAGTTTCTGTGCTGTGATTTGTTCTAAAACCTGACGGAAATTTATCAAGAATAGCATGTTTATTGAGGTGGTCATTTAACTGCATAATGACTACTTTCTCTAGAATTTTACTTAACAAGGGCAGGTTAGAGATGGGTCTAAAATTTTCAAAAGCAGAGGGGTCAAGATTATTTTTCTTGAGTAGGGGTTTAACTACAGCAGTCTTAAGACAGTCTGGGAAGACCCCCGTATCTAATGACGAATTAACTATGTCCAGAATATTATCAATTAGCACACCCGATACTTCTTTGAAAAAACTTGTTGGTATTGGGTCAAGGATGCAGGTGGAGGGTTTCAGTTGAGAAATTATTCTACATAAATCAGGTAAATCTATCCTGGTGAAAGAATTAAATTTTTTTCTAACGGAGTACTGGGGCTTAGGAGGATCCGCAGTGTTGGGGAGATATACTATGTTATTTCTTATATCATTAATTTTTTGATTGAAAAATACAGCAATAACCTCACAGGTTAATGTCTAAGGCAAATACCTACAAGATATATTAGTAAATATTACTTCTGGTTCAAAAGGGATTATTTGGACAAATTGCGCACTATAGGCTACTTAGTAATAAGTGACTAAGCTGTCCATTCTCAAATTCAATAGTTATAGAAAAAACTCAGGGCTATACAAAGCAGCTCTGTGTTCATGAAGGAACAATGATGAGTTTTTGGACTCCAGTACATTATAACGTCCAGAAGAAATGCATCTACTGTATTTCTAGCCGTACTCCTTTAGGAGATGCCATTCAGTGGCCCATTTTTGACTAACATTTGAAATGATGCTTGTTTCTCAGTGAGATTCAAGAAAGATAGTAATGGGTATCAAAGCTTCAATCCTGGCAATGTTTTTTCTCAATGACAGAACATTAGACATGTGGTAGAGATTCTTCCAAAACGGATCTTCTATTAGAATTGAGGATAGTAGAACTTGGTTGAGAGGGTGAAAGCAGCTGGCACATTATAAACAAAATGTCCTCTAGCAATTAATAGAGTTTTATTAATATGAATCAAGGAGACTTGATCAAAATTTAAAAATAAGGTCAGTGCACAAGGAAGAGGCAAAGACTGTCAGTTTACTGGCATGAGGATCAAAATGAAAACAAATTATAAATATGCAAAACCACTGTGCAAAGTGTAGTCAAAGAATGTAACAAGAGTCAAAAAATGTAGAAAAACAGAAACCAGAAGACGGCATTGAACCAAAGGGAATGGGGTTAAGTTTAGGCCGTGTTGTAAAACACCAGCAAACAGGCTATTGTGATGTGAAATTTTGCATACAACTTGATAAATATTTTGTATCTTTATTTGTAACTTAGGCAAAGCAATGTAATACTAGTGTTACATTAGTGAGAAGTATTCATGTTTACCCCCGCCTTTTAGGAATGGGTCTCTTTGAATTTTATGATAGGGTTGGGGGGGAGGGTGCCTAAAACAAGTTTGGTAAATGTTTCTCTGCTAAAGTCTCTCTGTCAGCCCCCACACAAAGCCAAGCTGCCTAACTGCCAAGCTTTACCTGAACATATGGTTTGGGGGGCAGGTGTGAAGATGTTCTATCCCCCCATTGGTCTGAAGTATGGCTGTTTGGAACTGTCTTGTATCAGAAGCCTTTAAGTACCACAACACCCTATTGGCTGTAGAGGTTGGACAGAAAACCTACACATTTGCTCACTCACTCGCTCTCTCTCTCTTACCAGACTGATGAATGACTATCTCATACACCATGAACTGAAAAGGACAACACAATGAAGAGCATAGCTTGGCAACCATATTGAGACCAAAAGTGATGCCTTAACTGGAGACATTTTAAGTAACTAACAAGTCTGTGTGCCGCCAAAAACTACACATCACCATTTATCAGGTTGTATGGTTGCAATATATTCATGTGTACTTTGCTTATTGTTATTATTTATGAATATTATCAATAATACATTGTTTAAATTGTAACTTAACTTCTACTTGTCTTTTACTACACCTAATTGCCTGAGGTTATAGATGTAGAAGGGAAGGTGGGGAGAAGTTATATGGTACAGTACCTTATAAACAGTGGTAAGTCTGGGAGATTTGAGGCATTCCGACAAAGGCTACATATTAATAATACAAAAGGGAAAAGAGTAATATATTACTCTACCAAGACAAAAAAACAGGCAACACTTCTTAATAGTTTCAATTGCCTTGTGTCTGAAAGTGGGCGAAGTACACACAAGTAAAACACATATAGGAGACACAATAGTAGGTTTATCCAAAAATATAAGATGGTACAAATATCATCTCCTGAAAAATGAGGTATCATCCTTTTGACACTAGTCACTTTATTTTTAAGTTTAATTCATACTCATTTTTCACAGAAAGAGCCATGATACTTTCTATCATTTTCTTAATAACTGCAAAAGCTATTGCCCAATCTATAGCCATTCAGAATGATACACATCACTATAGTTATAACTTGAGTGCTTTTCAAGAAATTTCTTTAGTAAACAAGGAGTCCATCTGATTGTTCCATAAAATTCTAATCTTCGGCTGCAGGCAGCATTAATGTAATTAATCAGAAATGTACTGTCAGGGATACAAACTGACTTGTCTTGAGCTAGATAATAATATACGGTAAATAGTTGTGCTAAATAATTAAATCCGATTGTGTAGCAGGCAAAAGGAGCAGAATGCATGCATCATAACTAAGCAATTTTCAGTTTTACTCCTCAGCCTGAAAAAACAGTTTAGGTACACTGTATTTATAATATGTCATTTCTTCACTTGTTGGAAGTTAATACTAGTCAAAGTTGCCCAGGTTTATAATGGATTATGCTGAAAAAGTATTAATGTGTTTTATAAATGCTGACCTTTTACAATACTGCCATAAATACAAGTGTCCATTGGTCACCAACACTATCTTTCTGATGACTTACAATTTATCTGCTCTCATGAGTTGAGAATTGTTCTTTTTATGGATGATTGGACTCTGTGATTGTGGTAAGTTGTTGCTGGGTTGTGACTATGAATGCTACTTCTTTGTATTTCTGCGTTTTCTATGGTTTTGTGAAAATAAGTTTAATGCCATATTAATAAACTGAATGGCTTGTTTAATAATTGAATCATTGATACAGCATATGAGTCTGGCAAAACTTTTTTTATGTTGAACCCTTATTCATGATGAAATATTTGAAACTTAATTATCTCTGTATTTTAGGCTATTTTACCAACAATATAAATACAAAATTTCATATATATACACTCCACTATTTTGGAGTATTGTGTGGTTTCTGTCCTGTTGGTCCCTTCCATTACAACTCCCTAGTTGTGTTGATTGGTGAAATTCACCAAAGCGTTTTTTTTTATTTTTTTTTACTCTCCCACTATTTTATTATGTTCTCATTCATATTTTCAGTTTCAATGTTGAACATACAATTATAAGTCATAAATTGTGAGGCATGCTACAACACAGGAGGAGTTTCAATCATTTCTGGCAGTTGTGTTAAGATAGTAGTTAGAGTAGGTTTGTACCAGGGATCTTCTTTAAGTCCTAACCTCCTTGATCTGATTAACTATGTGTGGAGTCACGGGATAAAACACCAAACTTCCTGGTGCATGCTTTTTGCTGATGACATTGTGTTGTGTAGCACCAGAAAAGAGAAAGTTGGAAAATGGATAAGGGCTTTGGATCATTGAGGACTGAAGATAAATAGGAAGAAGACAGAATATTTGATGTTTATTGATGATTAGGCTTAACTAGTTAGCCAGCAGTGAGAGTTATTAAAAATAATTGATACATTGAAATATTTAGGACCAGTGGTACACCAAAATGGAAAATTAGATGCAGAGATAACCCATAGACTGCAGTGAGGATGGAACAATTGCAAGAAGGTATCAAGAATATTGTGTGATCAAAGAATTAAATAGCTTAAAGGTAAGGTTTTTAAGACAGTGGTAATATCAGTAATGATGTTTGGAGCTGAGACAAAGGCAGTAAAGGGAGAACAGGAGAAAAATTTAGAAGTGGCAAAAAGGAGACTGTTGAGATGGGGTTAAGAAATAAGACAATAAGAGGTACAACTAAAGTGGGAGAGATACAAGAAAATATGTTCAAGTGGTATGGACATGTGATGTGAAGAGACAATGAATATGTGGGCAAAAGAGTGATGGGAATGGAAGTACAGGGAAAGGGAAAGCGGGGGAGGCCAATGTGGAGGTGGATGAATAAAGTAAAAGTATCTGACTGCCGAGGAGGTGTAGAACCGTGCTATTTGGAGATGTTTGATCAACCACACATAGAAGTGGGAAAAGAAGAAGAAGTTGGTATTTCTGTTATCTAAAATACATTGTTTAGTACTTTTTAGTATTGACTAATAATTTTTGTTTATTTCTTCTTAAAATAGCTTCCTGACCAATCATATTTATGTCAACTAAGTCATAACTCCCTGGCAGTGATAAAGGTATTTTCCAAGATGTGTTGGCTTTTGTGATGCATACTGAGTTCTGTTTGAATCTTCAGTTTATTATGTAGTCTTGTGAGACACCTTCTTTTATTGTATTTAAGTTATTACACTCTGCTGATATCAAAGACACTGAATGTGATTTACACAAAGTTCCCTAACATTTCTGTGATTTTGCTGAACTCACAGGGAATGACACTCCATGGGGTTCATTCATCTCTACTCCACAGTAAAATTCTTTAAATCAGTTGAACTAAATTGCTTACTGTATATTGCATGAACAATACGGTAAATACAACATTTTGTGAAAGCTGTCATTTTTTCTCTTTTGGTCTCCCAGACACTGCCCAGTACTCTGAAAATCTAATCCTTTTAGATCAGCCCTCCTCGCGTCTCACCTATTACCAGCAAAACCCTGTCTATTTAGTCTACTAAACTTGTCTTGCTTCACAATAGAAATCTCCTGAGACTGCTACAAATGATATTTATCAATCACAATTTCACAGTTTATTATATATGAAGTTATCTACATCTCAAATCACCAAAGCATCCACAAAAACTGTTGAGAGCTTCTGTTCTTTAAATCCTAGATATATGTTGCTTGTTAATGCTTCTGTTAATAGGGTGGAGGTTCTGGTAAAAATGTTCTAATATAAATCTATTATATTGGAAAAACACAATAATTAATTAATCACAAAAATTTTTCTTCAGTGAAAGAAAAAAAAATCACCAGAAGTGTGCATATTCTTGACTAGGAAAAGGCCTTTACTAGGTAAAGGAGGGTCAGCTCCCATGTAGTGAGATCTCCCTGTGAAGAAAATACAGAGATGTGTGTAATGGTACAACTAAGTGTGATTTGGTGTCACATATATGCAGTGTGGCATGTTTTTAAAAGAATGCATTACTCTCATCCAGGCTGATGTGAAGGAAAGACATAAAAAGAACTGATTTTACCAATGTGGTATGGAATAAATTCTTTACAAAGCTGCAGAAAAGAGCACAAGTAAACGTTGAAATGTGAATGGATCTTTATGGAGTTTTTGTGGTGTACAATGGCAAAATCACCTACAAAACAAATTTAATTGTTGGTTTTGTGAAGCTATGAATTGAAACTTGCCTGTTTCGCTCATTTCTACTAGTGACCAATAATTAATTATATAAACAGAAGCATCAAAATGATTGGGTTGAAAGATGTGTACAGTAACTCAAGAGACTTTAAACACTTGTTTGCTGTCTGCCCCAAGTTAAGGGCACTATAACTTCTACTCTCATGCCAGACTTAATATGTATCTTAATGTTAAAATTCAATTGAAATCAAATATAAACTGAGCTGATTCAACCTCATTGTTATAATCAGGATCTGGTTTGTTTTCTTGAGTAAAGTAGTGCCTGCCTAAAACCGCAGATAAACTGGCTGTCTATTGTTAATTGATTAGGACTGAGGACTGGAGAGTTCCTTGGTATTGAAAGCCTTCTTACTAGCTTTATCTGCTTGAAGCTGTTACAATATATTATATATTATTTGTTAATTTTTTTCTTAGTTTAGTACATCAATGTATTGACTAGCACTTTTGGCAGAAAAGCAGCTATATTTGTTATTCTATTTGTTCTATTTCCTTTTCTTAGACAGACAGATAGGCAGACCAGTTAGATGGATAGATAGACAGACATGCAGACCGATTAGATAGATAGATAGATAGATAGATAGATAGATAGATAGATAGATAGATAGATAGATAGATAGATAGATAGATAGATAGATAGATAGATAGATAGATAGATAGATAGATTTTACTTTAATTGTAATGCTCTGTAGTAAAGCACACTGTGCTCAGAAGCAGGGAAAAACAGTAAGTTTTTGAACTGAAAAGAATAAAAAGCAAAGATCTGGAAGGTGAAAGAGTCAGAATACCATAAAAGAAAAATAACCAAAAATAGTTCCCAATGCGCAAAACAAGAAATGAAGTCAGAAGGATCCAAAGATTTATTTGAGACAGAATCACAAAACTAGGACTCCAGATACTATGTGCTGTCATTTTTTTATGAAGGCAGAAAGAGATGACCTTACAGATCATACATCACACAACAAAGCATCAATGTCAAATCTCCAAACAGCATGGTGGCATCCATGTATTAATAAAATAAAATGGCAGAATCCAAAGAAGACAAGACCCTCAAAAAGTGGTGGTGTGCTGATGTCACTCTCATAATATTAACAATAATAAATAACAAAAGCAAAATGAATGAAAGCTGAAAGCATATTTTTGTTGGTCATAAAACTCAGATTCAAGACATTACTGACCCTGAGCAGAATTGTAACAGAACAAAGCAAAGCAAAAACTACTACAAAGGTAGGTGCAAAGACCTGTACTCACAATATTGTCCCTCTACCAGTGCATGTTATGAGTAACTAATTTAAAAATAGCTGTGATGGGAAGATCCATTGCAGTTTGATGGCTATGGGCAAAAAGTAGCCACAATACTGCCTCTAGGCACACCATAGTGGAATTAGACAGCATATCATGGAGAGGATGGGCAACATTAGTCGTGATGGCCTCTAAGTTTGACATTTTGCTATTTTCTGCTATTTCCTCTGGTAAGCCCAGGGTTGGTCCTGTAATTCTGCATTATTATCAGTTTATTCAGGTGTTTGGCATCCATAGAGTTGGTGGTACTTCCGCAACAGACATTGTGTAAAACAGAACACTACAAACTGTGGACTGATGGAACATAACCAGTAACAGAAGTGGCAGTTTTATCCTCTTGTACTCCATGCAAGTTTGTTTTCAATCAAAGACTGTAAAATTGATATTAAGCCTTATGTAATTCTTGGGCATTCTTCCACAGTATTGCTAATTTAGTTAATATTGTTTAATGAGTATATATGTTCAATAGAATAATAAACTTTCATAGAAGAAAGAATGATTTCAAAAGCAAAAGTGTTCATAGTACTGCACTCAATTTCTTTTCAAGACCTTTGATGACCAGATAATAAGCATGGAACTGAAACTGACTTAAATTACTGTATTTTTCTTCACTGATCCTTTATGTTTTGTATCATTATGAAAGGAAAATAATAATATAATAATATTATAAAACAGCATTAATAAAAGTATATGTGTTATCTGGTATTGAATGAAAAGAAAGAAAACCAATCACTGTAACACTGAATGTTATGAAGGCAATAATTAGATTTTACTAGTATACCTTTTTACAGCATTTAATAACGTAATAATTTTAATTATATATGGTCTTTAAAAAGGAATTTGTTACATAAAAAAGTAACTTCAGTTCAATTCAGTTATCATTACTAACTGAACTGAATTTCGATTAAGAACATATCAAAGTTTATAAAGAAAACATTTCCTTAAGTACATCATGATTACCTGCTTATTTATATCTAAAACATTCAAGCATCTTATCCAGTTGATTTTTAAGAAGCATTGAGGTATCTAGATTGGTTATCCAGGATTCCATCTTCCTTTATATGTTGAAATGTCTCCCTTCTCCTTTTTTGTGTCTTGAACATACCTTACATTGATTTATATTGCTGTTCTTTAGAGTTTGTTTCACAGTTTAGCTAAAATACATGTGCTCACTAAATAGTGGTTTTGGCATTGATAATTTCATAAACTTGGATCAGGTCAGCAAAACTCACCTCTAATCTTCATAGTACATCCTGCTGGTTGAGCATAATGGACATTGACTTTTTACTTAATGCACACTTCCTGGAGGATACAAACATATACATTTCTGCAGTAAATGTTAGAAATTTGATTGGTAAAGTTTAGTGTCTCTCAGTTTTAAACACTTACTTGGTGTTATGTAGCACTTTTCAGTAGAATCAGGACCTTGTTTGTTTTGTTTTTTTAAAAGGTTTTCCATGTTTCACATGAGTGTGAAAGTGATTTCTCATGGATTCCCACCAAATGCCTAGCTTCTGACTTAAGACCAATGCTTCTAAGATCCTGTATTTGAAAAAAAAGTTTAGAAGAATAAAAGTTGGAAACCGAGACCACTGTCAATTAAAAAAGCAGAGTGCAAGACTTTTTACACTGGACGGATAAATTGATCTGATTAAAAAAAATCAAAGAAGCTAAACGTTCTTTTAAAATAATTATTTGTAACTACCTATTTTGACAGCATGTGTTATAAGAGGGTATTAGATACAACCATTTTAAAGGATTCTGGCATTTTTGATCCCATACATACATAAAAAGAAAAGGATATTCCTGTTCTCTTTTGAAATTTCTTCTACCTGAAATAAAATTTATAGGATTATCATATAATCTAAGGACTGAAATCACCAAAAATAATACTGAAGAAAATTGTAGGGTCAAGAATTTATCATAAACTATAAAAAAGGCAACATTTCTGAGTTCAGCATTAAACAATTCATGATTTTAATATTTATTGTTAGTTGGGCAAATTCACACATAGTAGCAACAGGTGTAGCGCTGCTGCCTCGCAGTTAGGAGACCCGGGTTCGCTTCCCTGGTCCTCCCTGCGTGGAGTTTGCATGTTCTCCCCGTGTCTGCGTGGGTTTCCTCCGGGCGCTCCGGTTTCTTCCCACAATCCAAAGACATGCAGGTTAGGTGGATTGGCGATTCTGAATTGGCCCTAGTGTGTGCTTGGTGTGTGGGTGTGTTTGTGTGTGTCCTGCGGTGGGTTTGCACCCTGCTCAGGATTGGTTCCTGCCTTGTGCCCTGTGTTGGCTGGGATTGGCTCCAGCAGACCCCCGTGACCCTGTATTCGGATTCAGCGGGTTAGAAAATGGATGGATGGATAGCAACAGGTGTTATTTCCAACAATGTGACGATCACTATGAAAATAACACTGAAAGTAAAACTATTGACAAAATGACAGCTGTCACACATGCACATTGTTGATCACCTTCCAGGTTTATCAGAGGTGAGAAATACCATCCTGGGGTGAGAGTGGGCGCTGTCACTAACATTGTCATCTGTTTCCACACACAGCAGCAAGAAGACAGTCAGTAAGAGCAGCTGACTCCCCCCCCCTGCACTGAGCTGTATTAAAGGGTGGTCACCCCAAAAAAGGCATCTCGCAGTGGACCTGAACTGCCAACAGAATGGAGCTCCTGAGCAAGACTTGCAGTATTGAGCTACCACGTTTGAAGGAGAAGTGACGAAGACTACTTTTGTTTCCACTTAATTGCCATTAATGCCATCGAGATTTCTTTTCATTTAATATTATATGTGTTAAGATTAAAAGAAGTGACCCTGCTCGCACCCCAATACTTCCTTGATGTCCATGAGTGTCCTTCCAACCATCCACAGAGCAGAATGATGTCACAAAAGTATGATAAAAGTAAATGACTAAAATTACAGTATTAACACATCCAAAATATAAACAAAAACAATGAAGTCAATCTTTAATATGTTTCTACTGAGTGTGATGTCTGTAGAGGTGTTTTAAACCTCTATCAATTCATTTTTCAGCAAATAATTCCTTATTTTGACACATAATTGCTATGCAAACCTAGACACATCTTCAGTGATGTTAAAGGGGACATCCGGACTGGCAGGCCTTTTAAACCTAGACTCCTTTGCCCAAATAATTCAGCCAGGGTTGATCTAGCCCTAACTTGTGCCAAGGTTGCACTCTCTGCTACAGCTTTCCTTTCCTAATCCACTGCCACTAGAGCTATGTTTATGTAATTTTTCTTGACTGCCCCATAGATGCCAAGGATGGCGAGTATCTTGCTGGAGGACTGGCTAGTGAACCTTTTACAGCTTGCTTTAATTGGCTCACACCTCACCCACCACGCATTCTCTCTGCCATCCAACTCCAGCTCTGCATATTTTGCTCTCTTCCTTTCATTGGCCTCTTGGATCCAATCCTTCCGTGAAACAGTAATCTCCCAGTAAGTATAACAAGTCTTCACTGGTATTGGCTGATGGAGCTTATTTTTGGTAACAGCCCTGCAGATGGTGTCCACTATACCTCTCAAAACCTGATTGTACCACCAAAATCTCCCTTCCCTCGAAGCGGTCTTGTAGCAACTCAAGATGTGTTCCAGGCTATCTTTCTCTGGGCACAGCAGGCATGCTGTCCCCAAGACAGAAAAGGATGGAAGGACTTGATAAAATATTGCAGGCAGCCTAAATCAATAACTTCAAGCAATCAGGCTCAGACTTACAAAGCCCAGTCTATCAGACTTTGTGCTCCACCGTATGTTCCTGTCCACTTTAGGTTCACTGTTGTTGTATACCAGCTGCCCTGACCCACTCTACCTCAATCACTGCCTGAACATTCATTTACACAAAGAGCCTCCTCTGCTTTCCCCGTACCTTATCATAAGACAATATTGTGTTGCACCTTAGACCTGTTTTTCCCTGTGCTACTGTGCCCACCAGGTCTCAATGCCACAGCCAGGACTCAGTCAGTTCAACAGCCTCTGCTGCCTTCCAATTCCTTCCTGTCTTTCCCTGACCTCAATTCCAGCCTGGGAGGACCTTAGGATCACAGGAATCCCTGTACTGCAGTAACATTCTTGCACAGCTCCCTTTGAATTCCTCTCCCACACTACTGATGGGGAGCTTAATGTTATTGTTTTTGCCATTAATAGCAATATTTCAGGATTCATGGCAGTTCCAGCCACTTGTGTTGGTAAACAATTATTCTCCTTCTAAAAGCCTCGACAGTGGATATTGGCACCTCATTGATCAATTGATATCAAGGTTTAAGGTTTGTCGCTCTGATGGAAGTGCAGATGCTTATGTTTCTTTCAGATATCGTCCCTTTGCTATTCACAAGCTTTCCTATAATTGGCAGTATTTGTTCATCATTTAGAGAAAGGTAAAAGTTCTTGATTACCTTCCCCCTTTTCAGAACCATGGATCTGGACGGCAGACTTTTTCCAGGTCCAGGCAAACATCTCCTCTAGATCATCCAGGGTCCACCTACTCCCTAGGATCCAGGTTTGTTGTTGTTGTGGTCAGGTCATCCATAAAAGTTGTAATGAGAATTTGACATACTGTATGCCAGACCTAGAGAGATGCTACAGGGTACCTGAAAGGCTCCACCACAGGTTTTGTTTTTTACAGGTGATGTGAGGCCAAAATGCCTTACAGATTGAAACTAGCTTTGATTTTTACACAGATAACTTCCAATGTACATGGTAATGTGAGAAAGGAAGTTAGACATAAGCTAAGATCACAGTTAAAAAAACAATGAGGCAAATGCTGAACATATTTACCTGCAAGGACAGTACCACATGTACCACAGACATGTGGTGGCACCTTTATTGTAGGAGAAGCTAACTTAAAGCATAGCAGTGTAGTAGGACATTTCTGTAAAGTATGAATGACTGCATGTAACAAAGTAACTGTGCAGATCTGGTTGAGCCAATGATGAAACACGCAATGTTTGGCAAGTACTATTTTTTATTTAAGCAATTCTGTATTTGCAAAGATAAATTCAAGTATCAAGCAAGAAATCATACATAGAAAAGTAATTGATTCAAGACCAAATACAAAAGGTCCAAATGAAACAAAGTACAGAATCAAATAAAAGGTCAAAACAGGTGATCCAAATAAGACCAAATCAGTAGCCAAACAAAAAAAAATAGAGAAGCCAAAAGTCAGAAACACAGTCAGTCAGACAGTGTAGTGGAAAAAAAGAAATGCCAAGCAAAGGGGTAGGTGAATGTGGGCTGTTGCCAAAGTGCACTTTGCACATACTTAAGTACAGCTTTATCTGAGTCCCCCCTTTCTTTGTCCCTTCCATCATATGACTGCTGTATAAGGATTGCATTATAAAAAACAAAGAAGCAGCCAGGGCAAATACTCTATTTTGATAAATGCTAGGGGCAAAGGCCCAGCCAATCCTAGACATTAAAAGGGGTTAGCGGTGTGTTGCAAGCTCATTTGTGACAAGAACTAATTAAAATGTGACATAAAATATGGTCTAGGCATGTCCATAAATAATTACAGAGTAACTGTATACAGTCACCTACTGATAACTTGTTTAAACTCTTGCTTCCTCTAGTGAGTGAAGTTTTGATTTCTTGCTGACCCCAACAGAAGAGGACCAATGACCTCAAACTATCTACAGAGTTGTAACAATTTGCAATATGTACAAAGTGCTGAATGTAATCAAAGAAAACATTTGGTGACTTAGTGTACTTTAAGTAAACACATTTATATTTGTAAAGACATAGCTAAAGGCAATTAGCTTCCTGCTGTTCTATGAGTGCAGGGGTTGGCTGTAGCAACTGGAGGGAGGGCTTCAGTTTCCGTATTTAAATGTTTGAATGCAATAATGCTTTGGTAGCCCTATTTGAAAAGAAGCAGTGCTTCTTTTATCAAAAAACACCGAAAATTACATGTTTTTTCCCACGCTCAAGGCACTTCTTCCTACTCTGTGTTGAATACAGCCAGTATAGGCTTCAATATGTCATTACCTGAAATGGATTAAGTGAGTTTGAAAGTGTTATTATTTTGCATTTTACTTGTATTATATTTATAAAAATGTACAGTGCTTTTTAGTGTGAAATGGAAGTTTGCTGAATAAAATAAACTCATACTTTTTAGACAATAATCTTAAAATCCTCCCTCCAGTATAATGATTATGTTCTTCAAATCTGCACTCCTCAGTAATTAAGAAATACCAGGGACTGCTACATTGGCATACACTCTTTCCATAAATCTCCTTTTCTATTGTAAAACCTAATACATGGGACCAAAAAAATATTTTGTTGTAACAAAAAGGAATGTTCGCTATCTCTAACAGCAGCAGCACAAGGACAGCTTCATAAGCGTCTCTGCTGTGTCTGGTAAACAGTAAACCAAGGGCAAAGTAATTGGTTTTCCTCTGCAAGAATCAGGCTTAACACGTAACATGCTTTTCACACATTGTTTAGAACATTTAAAACTGGGCTTTGACCTGCTCTTCCTCTCACTCTCCTGATCTCCCTTCTCCAGACCACATCTGCCACAACAGTGATTCCAAGCAGCTTGTGTTCTTCTAATCTGAAGATGGGAACAGGAAGAGTGTCCCCATGTCATGGCTCCTATCGTGTGTGCTTGAGTATTGAAGTAACGGCTCCTATTTTGAATGAAGTCTTGAGACTGTACATGCCTTCTCTATACAATAATAAAGTACTTGTACTTTCCTTGAAAACCTGGACTCACCTTTCTGTCTCTCCTACAAATCTGTGACCCAAGCTTGACAATTAATGTATAAAAAAACAGTACTTCTTAAACTACAAAAAATATTTTATTTGAAAATGAGACTTTGGATGTAACTTTTTTTTATAGAAATAGATGTATGAATACAGAATGAAAACAAGACATTAGATATAACTTTTTTTTTATAGAAATACAGGTATGAACACAGAGCGACGTTATATATATAATTTTCAAATACATATAAATACAGGTACAAATACAAAATGAAATGAGATATTAGATGAAGATGAAGGCGTGATGCTAAATGCTTTCGCCACGTAATTGTCTTCAATCCGCAATCAACTTTTTCCAGGATTATTATTTTTCTTTCAGCGTAAACCAATGCTGTATCTCAGTTTTTTGTTCATCTTTGAGAACCACTACATCATCTAACATTATGTTGTATGAATATTTGTTTGTGACAACAAAGTATTCATTATTTTGAAAAGTTTGTTACTTCTGTATTCACTAATGGGATTTGACCTGCAAATTTATATACTCAAGTGTGGATTTAGGAAAGAATGGGCTGCTTAACCTGAACCATTGGTTGGGCTCCAATAAGGTGTTCTGAGGGACCCATGGAAAAAAATTGTATGTAATGTCAAAGAGTAAGAGTCCCCTAAACTTAAATACGCACTACACAAGAACAACAAGAAGTGTGAGAGTATGAATAGCAGCAAAAATCATAGAAACAGCAACTAAGATTATGAGTGATAGAGAAGAGAAGATTATACAGTGACAGAGTTTTCTGAAGAATGGTGCATAAGGTGTTTCACATAAAGGTTTTGTTGATCAGTACATTTCATCATCAAGCTTTTAAATTATTGTATAAAATAAGTGCAAAGAAACCCAGCAGCTCTTTATATAATGAGTACCTTGAAATTTGGTTTTAGTGTGCAGTGCTGAATGAGCTGGGCATAGTGAAAAAGTTACATCTAACATGCCATAACTTTTCAATAGACTGAAATTCTGTAAGTTATTATCTATACATGATAGTTCTACTATGAGCCTTGGAGATATGAGTGGCAGCTTTGAAGGCTATCTAAAGCTCTTGTTTCACCACACATATTTAGAAGTGGTGTGAGAGTTTACCATTTATGCAAATTCATCACCTTCATATGCTTCACTATCACCAGAACTAGAATGTGTCATACTGTGAAAAGCTGTTGCTGAGGAACTGTTGGCTATAATAACATGCTACATTGCTTTCTTCTGCCCATGCTTTCCACTTCTACAGCATGTGTGGTGTGAATAGCCTTCAATTCTTGAACTGCAGACTGTTTATATTAAATTTTAATTATTTTGCTTAAAAGAACCAGGATGAACTGAATTTACGGGACTATAATTACAGGCATGCCTTTTGTATTATACTAGTAATTTATACATTTGTTCCAGTCAGTTTCTTTTTCAATTACTTTATTACATGGAAATGGAAAATAAGTAAGTAAAACGGAACCTGTTTTAATTAATTTATAACTTGATGGATGTAGTAGAACTTGGTATTACTGAATTAGCTTAAAGCTTGAGAAAGGAAGAAGTGCAGAGGTACTTAAAAAAAACAAACACTTTGATCAAAGTCATTCGTCATCAGGACGAGATAGCCAATCAAATTTGTGCAGTGTCACATGTCCTGATGCTCCATGTGTGCCTTTAAACTTAAATATAGCTTGTCTGATGGACCAAAAAGGAGAAAATGGAAAGGACGAAAAAGACTGAAGGGCAATGTCGGAAATCAAGAGACATCCGACGATCTGATTTGGAAATAAGAAAACGTAAGTATGATCAATGCTAATTGCTAAATCAAAAGCCGTCCAGGACAACATTAACCCCTTGGCACTTCTGATTTCCAGTAAGCTTTTCGAAGACTGTTTATATCCAGACTTTGCTATTATATTTTCTTCTATTTGGTGTTGTAATACGTTAATAAATACCATTTTGCTTTTATATTTTGTATACTTTGTCTTTTATATAGAGTGATTGAAATAAGAAAAAGGTACCATTTACAAAGTGTGCGTTAGACAGCTGCTGTCCTATTCACAGGGTTTATCAAAGCTATTGAGGTCATTCCTCAGTAATTAGAACCACTGCAGTCAAAGCAGGACATGGTTAGTAAGTAGCATATAACTAAAAGAGTTGCGCTTGTTTTATTTTGTCTGGATAGGATCACTCTGTGTATGTGTGCATATCTTTGGGTGTGTGTGTTATTCTTCAAAGGAAGAGTAGATGATCCTAATGAACATTCATGGTAAGTCTCACAAATTTCTTGATAATACATCCATCCATTTTCCAACCCGCTGAATCCAAACACAGGGTCACAGGGGTCTGCTGGAGCCAATCCAACCCACCGCAGGACACACACTAGGGCAAATTTAGAATCACCAATCCACCTAACCTGCATGTCTTTGGACTGTGGGAGGAAACCAGAGCGCCCAGAGGAAACCCACACAGACACGGGGAGAACATGCAAACTCCACGCAGGGAGGACCCGGGAAGCGAACCTGGGTCTCCTAACTGCGAGGCAGCAGCGCTACCACTGCGCCACCGTGCCTTGATAATACAGAAAGGTAAGAATTATATTTGACAGCTGTCAGGGCACAGTGTGCAATGTTGAATATTAAAAGCACACAAAATCTGCTCCTTCAGCTATTTGTGTATATTTTGAGAGAGAGAGAGAATTAGAGGGAGGACAAAATATTTTAAAAGTTTATTCTGGCACCTTGTTATTTACACAATATAAGTTATTTTCAGCTTTTAAGGTAAAACTAACAAACATGAAAATAAAAATAAAAACAGATAAAAATAATAGTAAGAACACATCAGCAGGTTTAATTTTTCACCAGTTTGCAAGCTTTGGACACTTTTGTAGAGATGCAGCCAACTCAGTAATTGTATGAGACACTTTCTAAATCATGTGATTTGTCAACAAGACCATTCTGTTCAGGTATTTGAAGTTCTGAGAATGATCTTAGTCTGAAAAGTGGCATTTAAGTTGTTAGCAAAACACTTGAAAAGTTTTTTACTTGTGATTTACATTGAGAATTGTGCACAAGGTGTTTCACTTAAAAGGTTTGCAGATCAGTGCAACATTAGACTTTTGTATCATTATATACAATAAGTGCAAAGAAACCCAGCAGTTTGTTATAACTGACATCAGACCACATTAGCACCCTGGAATTTGGTTTCAGCATGCAATGCTGAATGAGTTAAAGTTAGTTAAAAATGACATCTAACTTATGTTAGATCACACCATAACTGACCATAACTTATGTACTATCTGTACATGATAATTCTACCTTGCGCCCTTGATTAAGGTAGCTTTGAAAGCTCCCCAATGCTCTTATTTAACCACACACATTTAGAAGTGCTGTTGGAGTTTACCATTTATGCAAAATCATCACTTTCACATGCTGCACTGTCAACAGAAGTAGAATGTATCATGAATCACTAGGATAACACTTCAAATCACTTTTGTGCGCTCGTGCTTTCCATTTCTACAGCCTGTATTCAGCTGTCCTGCTGCCAAAAATGATGTCCAGCTTCCACCCTCTCTCACTACCTGCAGATATGTAAACTCTTGAATGATGGTGACCTAGCGATGAGCGGTAAATTAGTTTTTTTCTGGTATAATGGTAAAAGGTTTAAAGAGGACTTGATTGGCAACTTTAGCAGCAAAACTATCTCCTTTAAAAACAAAGAACAAATATTTTTTCAAACATCCTGGTTAAATTCGCAGCACCTGTACCCTGCGGGGCTCCACTTGTCAGGAATTCTGAAAATGCCTAACTTGACACTGCTGGTGTGCCACCCCCACAAGCAAAAGAGAAACAGTCAGTCATTCTCTAACCCGCTATATCCTAACACAGGGTCCCCGTGGTCTGCTGGAGCCAATCCCTGCCAGCACAGGGCGCAAGGCAGGGACAAATCCCGGGCAGGGTGCCAGCCCACCGCAAGGCACACACACCCACACACCAATCACACACTGGGGATAATTTAGGATCGCCAATGCACCTAACCTGCATGTCTTTGGACTGTGGGAGGAAACCAGAGTACCCGGAGGAAACCCATGCAGAAATGGGGAAAACATGCAAACTCCACGCAGGGAGGACCTGGGAAGCAAACCCAGGTCTCCTTACTGCAAGGCAGTAGCACAACCACTGCGCCACTGTGCTGCCCTAAAGAGAAACAGTTCTTTACATATTCATTTATTTAAAACAATACAGCTCAATCAATCACAGTGCCATGTATTATAAAAATAAAAGTCTTGTTATTCTAACAACTTTCTAAGTTTTAAAGAGCAATGTTATATTTATATCCCTATTTTGGGCCTTTGTTACCCATTATTTTAGGCTTTGTCCAGATTTCTTTGCTAAGAGGTTAAAGGTATGGAAGAAAATGTTCCAGTTTCTGAAGATGGAACGCTGACAAAGATATGCCTTGTTATGATTTCCTATTACTATTGTCCACACACAGCATACCGTAAATGGTGAATTGTGCAGAAAATAAGCAGTTGAGAGAAATGTAAGATGCAGAAGTGTAACCATGAAGACAAAACAATGTTAGCACTGCCCTTTGCAGACTCTATCAAGACAGTATACCAAAATAGTCTTTGAGCTTTATAACTTCCTTACCTCTGCCACAGTGTTGTTGAAGTGGCTCCTGGCACAAAATAATTCAATACACTTCATACAAGCCATGAATGCAAAAACTGATTTCACACAAACACTGATAAGTGCACTCATTTTGGAGACTGCAATTGCAGATATCACGGCTCCACTTTGAAAATGAGCTTCCGGTGCAGCAGTTAGAAGTCAATTGAACTGTGTGGCAGCTGTGATGACAGATAATGTACTGATATGGATGGTGAGAATCCATTTTAAGCTCTGGGTGGTGCAGGACCTCATATTTGTGATATTTTTGTTTGTTCAGTTTCTTTTGTAACTTGGGTGTTGGTGAATGCTGGCATGAAATCCAAACTGTTGTGACATGTCACCTTTGACACGTGTGTCATAGTTTCGGTATCACTGGGTTAGTCCATGCAGAAGTCCAGCTGTGTATATACACTGTAAATCAAATGAGGCATAGATCAACTTGTATTTTGTTAGTATTCTTTAATATTCATATAGGAGGTGCCCTACAATTGAGTATTTTTTGAAGCAAATCTCACACAGAAGTTACATCTCCTATTTATCAACCAGAGATCAAAATGCTGGGAATGGGAATGTCTGCACAACTAAATTGCTCTCACCTTACCATACAGATCAGTAAGAATGCCATAGATTTATTAACTTACAATGTACACTTTGATTAGCAGAAGTGTTTACCTCAAAAAAGTGGACTAACCATTTGCTTGGTACAATATAGTCAAAATATTTTATTTAACTTCATTAAATATGCATGTAGTTTATTTTGCCAGGGACAATATTATTTGTGTTAATGTAACACCTGTTAATCCTGTTTTTGTCTGATTGCTCTAATTCACAGCTGTAGCATGAGAGATAAAGCAGTCCATTCACACCTTGTTATCTGCAGTGCTTAGGGTGGAGATGATGCATGTTAAATATCCTTTTGCTTTTAAAAAAATTACAAGTTTGACACAGGATAATGTATTTATATTCCAGTATCCTTATATTTTAGTGTTCTTATTTAATATGTCACTTTTACAACAAGCTCCATAACTTTGAAGAGAATTAAAGTAATGTTTAGTGGTGAAGTGTGGTGGGAGCATGGAAAAGGTAAGTTTCGTCTTTAAACATTTTGGCTTAAGGAAATGTGTGGAAACTAATTTTAGTGTGCCACTTCTGCTTGACTCGTCTGTTTTATTTTATTTCTACAAAGGAAAAACAATTTAGTCAAACTCTACTTCTTCTTTCTGCTGCTCCCGTTAGGGGTTGCCACAGCATAACATCTTCTTCCATATCTTTCTGTCCTCTGCATCTTGTTCTGTTACACCCATCACCTGCATGTCCTCTCTCACCACATCCATAAACCTTCTCTTAGGGCTTCCTCTATTTCTCTTACCTGGCAGCTCTATCCTTAGCATCCTTCTCCCAATATACCCAGAATCTCTCCTCTACACATGTCCAAACCAACACAAACTCGCCTCTCTGATTTTGTCTCCCAACTGTCCAACATGAGTTGACCCTCTAATGTACTCATTTCTAATCCTATTCATCCTCATCACACCAGTGCAAATCTTAGCATCTTTAACTATGCCACCTCCAGCTGTGTCTCCTGCTTTCTGGTCAGTGCCACCGTCTCCAACCCATATAACATAGCTGGTCTCACTACCATCCTATGGACCTTCCCTTTCACTCTTGCTGATACCCGTCTGTTACATATCATTCTTGACACTTTTCTCCACCCATTCCACCCTGCCTGCACTCTTTTTCACCTCTCTTCCACAATCCCCATTATTCTGTACTGTTGATCCCAAGTATTTAAACTCATCCACCTTTGCCAACTCTACTCCCTGCATCCTCACCATTCCACTGACCTCCCTCTCATTTACACACATGTATTCTGTCTTGTTTCTACTGACCTTCATTCCTGTCCTCTCTAGAGCATATCTCCACCTCTCCAGGGTCTCCTAAACCTGCTCCATACTATCGCTACAGATCGCAATTTCATCAGCAAACATCATAGCCCACGGGGACTCCTGTCTAATCTCGTCTGTCAACCTGTCCATTACTATTGCAAATAAGAAAGGGCTCAGAGCCAATCCCTGATGTAATCCCACCTCCACGTTGAATGCATCCACAGCTCCTACCGCAGTGTGACCTCACCACAGTCACACTTCCCTCGTACATATCCTGTACAGCTCTTACAAACTTCTCTGCCATTCCCGACTTCCTCATACAATACCACAACTCCTCTCTTGTCACCTGTGGTGTTATGGGTCCACAGCTCGTTGAGTAAAGGCCATATTTAAATAAATAATTACCGAGACGGCTTTGTGAGGGGGGCGTTGTTGTAGCGAGCTGCAGGGCAGTCAGCGATGTGGGCGTTTCTCACGTAGTGCACAGGTGAGGAACTGCCCACATCTGTGATTGCTCCCGTGGCTAATGCTACAGCTGTGATGGCCCCTCGTCATTTTAAAAAGAAGCGCGAGTCGGTTTTAGAAAGGGGAGAAAAAGGAACAAAAGGAGAGAGGACGGAGGTTATCGGGAGCAGGAGAGGAAGCAGGTTGGTGAAAAGGGAGAGAGAGAGAGCGAGCAAACGAGTGCTCACGGGCAGCTGCGAGGGCCTGGGGTGTTGGGCCTACAACCAGGCGTTTGAGTTGGATGTCGCTCCCGCTGAGCGATTATGTAGCGGGAGTGACCAAGGGAAGGTGACTGGCCGCAGAGAGGCCGCGGAAAGGCAGCGGAAGTCGGGAGGCTTGGTGGTTGGAGTCCCCAATGTGTGCGTCCTGGCCATTGGGGTAATCAAGTCTCCGAGGCTGGGATGAGTGCCATACCGGAGCCAGGGATCGGGAGGTCTCCAGTCTCGAGTGTGTGTTGTAGGAGGGCAGCTGCATAGAGAGAGTGGCTCCTCTGTTGCGAAGCCTGGACAGGGAGATGCAGGGGAGTCACATGTTAAAAGAAGCACCGAGCTTGTTTGTTGTTTTTAAGACTGCTTCCTAAAGGAACATTTTAACCTCGTTTTTAAAGGATTGTATTTTTTTTCTATTTATTGTTTTAACCTCCACGTTTCTATTATTGGATTATTTATTTATGGAGGAACTTGGAATCACTGCACTATTTATTGAACACTGTTTTGATGAACTGTTGTTGACTGTTTTAAATAAAAGCACAATGCACTTTTGCACTTTACCATCCCCTTGCTCGATTGTTTATTGCCTACACTGACTAGCTCACTCGGCAACATTATCGACGGTGTTGGGTTCAAGTGCTTCCAAACATCAAAGGGAGTGTGGAGCCGAATCCCACATCGTCACATCACCCTGTTATATGCTTTCTCCAGGTCCACAAAGACGCAATGCAACTCCTTCTGGCCTTCTCTATACTTCTCCATCAACACCCTCAGAGCAAACATCGCATCTATGGTGCTCTTTCTTGGCATGAAACCATACTGCTGCTCATTAATCATCAATTCACTTCTTAACCTAGCTTCCACTACTCTTTCCCATAACTTCATGATGTAGCTCATCAAATCTTAACTCTATCAAGTTTGCCTTTCCCTATCTATTTTATATGATTGTTGATGATTTTGAATTGATTCTACCCAAATATTTGGATGTCAGTTTTTAAAGCATACACATGATGATGAAATATGTTACATATGCCATGACCTGGTACAACCTATTCTTTTTTAAAACAAAAATTTCCTATGTTTTTCTGTGGGTCTTTGGAAGGTATTTAATGTATAGAATATTAATACATGTGTGCTGTATAACTACAAATATAGTTATAAACCAGTGTTAATGATTTGATTGTTAAATTTTAAGGATATCACTGCACCATTTTGTAGCTTCGGCAACTTGTGATGAGTTTTAAGATGCGTTGCACTGTTGCCATTGCTTGCCTTCCAGAAGGCGCTATGTGGCATGCTTTACTTTAAAACCTCATGTGGCATTCAGTGGAGTGATCAAGATTTCAGAACTCATCCCTTGAACAACTTCAGTCCTTCCATTCTTAGTATTTTCTGTCTTCTGGATCAACTCTTAGCATTACACATTCCAAATCTATTTAAGGTTTTACTGTCTCAGGTTTTGTTGACAAGACATTTTCTAGTTGGTGACTCTTTGGATTTTGGCAGTAGTCACTCTGCTCTACTAGTAGCCACTGACTCTCATAACAGTTGAATTCTTGAATGAATGCACATCTCCTGGTCCCATTAACATAATTCTCACAGTTGTTTACATTCCCTTTCACAAGCAGACAATTCAGGGAGGATGGCAGAATGGTCCCTGTCTCTGCTGTGGTCCAGCACATCCTCTTTAGATACTTGAGACTAGCACAACACCATAGACATCTGCACATCTGACCAGCAACAGAGTATGGTGTCTCATAATTAAAACCTAATGTAACTATATTATCCAAAATAACCACTCTAAACATGATTTCCAATAGTTCAAACAATATCAAACACTAAAATATGAATTCACAGCAGTAGTCCACTATAAATAATTTTACAAATAGAAGATATTTTTTGCTCAGCAGATAGGTCAACATCTACATCAAAGTCTGCACCTTACATTGTTCATTATATCCAATATGGTACGCTTTTGTGAGTAAAAATGTAATTAAAAAAGCTAAAGTGAACAAAACTAAAAAAATCTAACTTCATTTACTTGATTTCCAAAAGGAAAACATTTTACATCTATTTAATTAGACACACTGAAACATTTGCTTAGTTGTAGGTAAATGAGTGTACATATATATATCAGGCAAAAAACCCATCTCTTTATTTAGATTAGATTAGAAAAAATGTATTAGTCCTATGAGTAAATTCAAATTCATACAGCAGCAGAACCATAAAAAACAAGAATTCAGACTCACAGGACAGTAAAAACATCTAATCAATCAGTTGATAAACAAACAAACAAATAAATAAAAAACAAGTTAACATGTACATCATGATGTACATTATTTACAAGCATATTATTTTCCTGTGTGTATATATGTCATTCTGATAAAATGCAGCACTTTTTCCAAGGAGAAAAGATGTTACAAATTAGCACCTTTATGAACAAATTCACTTCGAAGACAGTGCAAATGAGGAAACTCTTAAGTGCAAATGAGCAGTATTAAACCCCAATCCACGCATGGTCCTACAAAGTCTTTTTCTAAGTGTTCTGCTAGAGGTAGAGAGCTAGGAGTTTTATAAAGGTATTGGATCAAGAGATTGAATGTTGTCAAAAAACAAAGCAAAGTAATTCCCGGTGAAGATAAAGATACTGTCATCATAACCAAAACTTAAATTGAAAAACTTTTAAACAGACAGGTAATTTCTATACACAAAGCTTGCATAGTAAATGGATGCCAGAGCTGACCATTTAATTTGTCACATAAATGACTTCAGAAGTCATGACTTCTAAGTCCACACCCTTGGGAAGCAGGAGTTGCGTACTATAGTCAAGTCATGTTCTAGAGTAAACAACATGTCATTTATAATGGTGCAAAACAATTCTCAACACTAAATTCTAGATTCAAAAACTAATGGCAAATTCTATATTCCTTGTATTAAAAGCCCTATGGGAAGAAAAGATCCATACAAACATGATCACTTCATGACAATAAGGAGAGGATCAGCAATCCATGTCAAAGGACGTGCCTTGGCTGGCGCTCTCTCACTGTTATATTAGTGCATCTATATATTTTACACAGCAGACATGCATGCATATCACCCACAGCAGCTTATGTTAGCATACTGGCATGAACTTTGGGATTCTTCTGTCATTGCGGTTTGTGCTTCTGGCAGATGTACCTTATGATAAAATGAAATAGAAATTAGATTTTAGCAGTGGCAATACTCCAATGATTTATTTTAAATTCTAATCATAAATCTCATTACACAAACTTGGAAAATCAAATAAATTATTAAATTCTGCAGTATATGTTTATAGAGATAATCCAGTATGTGAGTTTGATTTTTTAGCCTTCTCACTGTCTGTGTTATGCCTGTACGCTGTCACAATGTCTCTTTTCTAGCTTCACTGATTTCCTACATTGACTTCTCTAAATTGGACTGATGTTAATTGGTTTTGGGGTGTGCTGTACCTGATGCTGCCATCAAAAGCTCTAACTTTCATAAGCATCAGAGAATCATAGGTAAAGTTGATGAGGAACAGATTCAATCATATGAACCTACATATATTGGATGCAGAGTCATGTAGTGTTCAGCAGTGTTTCTTACTGTATGTGATTTTTTGACTATTATCAATACTAATCCCAGAGACTCCTTCAGTTTCCTTTTAAATTGATTGCTTGTTTAAAGTCAATTGGGTATTTCATCTTTCACCTGCTCCTTTGTCTTTACCCTAAAAAAAAACTAAAGGGACATTTACGTTTCCTTTCTGAAATCCAGATTAAGGCAAACAACAGTGTAAACCTTAGGTTGAATATGAATTCATCATTGTGATACTTAATTGCCTTTATGACTTTTATGATTTTGGTTAAGATGGTTTCAGATGTCAATGTCTCAAGTTTAAAATTGTTGAACAGTTTGTTCCAAACTCTTTCTACAGTTAATGAATGAAAACAGCCTATCTGGGCAAACATCACCTCAACCTGCATTGTTCTTCTTGAGTATCTGTTCAAATTATTTTTTAGCTAAATCAAACTGTGAGGCAGAATATGGATTTTACGTTCCCAAGTGTTCATTGCTTAAGAGTGAAAATTGTCATTAATTTGTCAGAATAGTAAATTTTTTCTAGTAAGGGATAGATTTTAAACTTTGCTTGTTTATGCATCATCCTGTATCGTTCCTGTTTCAAACAAGATAGGAGCCTCTTCATTTAATTAGTTCAGACAAGTGGCCCTTACGTCCCACATCATAAAGACCTTCAATAGCCTGGTACTGGATTAGTCCTCTTGTGAAAGACCACTTGGACCCTACACTCTGTACTTTACGTATTGGACAAAGATTGGAATGGAAAATGCAATTATTCTCACATTGACAGAGCTGGGGTTTTTTAAAACTCTCCAGCACCTTCAATACCTTCCAGACATAAGTAAGCTCAGAGATATGCTCGTGGGCGAGCCTATAGTATCATGGATAAAGGAATAGGTCATGTCTCTTGCAAGTAAAGGGGGTGCACATCAAGATGAATGGAGTGGTCTTGTAACACAAATGAACTATGTAAAGAAAGGACAGAGAAGACTATGTTTTTCTTAGGAGACTGCATTCCTTTACTATGATAGTGATCTCCTTTAAGTGTTCTACAACTCTGTGATGGCCAGTGTGATTTTCTATGGTGTTGTGTGCCGGGATGGTGACATCAGTTGAAGAAAGGCCCACAGAATCAACAAGCTAATTAAAAGGGCAAGTTCAGTTATAGGACCCATTCTTAACTTCTATGACTTTATAATACCACACTGTGACTGCTCTCTTATCATTAGCAAGGTCTGAAGATGTTTGCTCTTTTTGTATTTCTTTATGTGTATTTGAAGGGGGTTGTTGTAGTTTGTCTGTCTAGCCAGACAACCTTCTGTTTTTTGAAGGCCATGATTGTACAAAAATTCAGTAAACATGGCCTTAATTATTTGCTGCACAGTTTGAACAAATCCTTTATATTCAGTACGTTATTTTGTAGTAGGTTTCTGAAAGTTTTTTTTTTTTTAATCATGTGTTTTGAAATATTTCATGCATTTTTTTTTAATCATGTGTTTTGAAATATTTCATGCATTTTCCAGCAGTTTCTGTGTTGCTGTGTTGGGTTGGGTAATAGTTGTGTAGCTTATATACAGCAGTACAGGTTTCCAAAGCTATTTTGGGCACTGCTTTTCTTAAAGGAGAATAGCCATTGAAGCTGCACTCATGGATCTCGGCTAGACTGTGCTATTGTCTTAACAGCCATTCATTTACCACATGGACTGAAAAAGGCTTACTGACTTGTCTTTTCAATAAGAGATGTGAAACATGTAACAGACTTGTCTTGTTTCATTTCTCCCCAAGGGGTGGCATGCTGGCAGAGAGTTTTCATGCTGTTTTTGTAGAATTATCCACTTCATGTTTGTTTTCATTTCTGCCATTGTCTTGCTGGCTTTTTGATCATCATGACATTACGTGGTGGGTATATTTATAAGCTGACATGATGCAGTAAGCACTCATGCAGGGTGTTCTGACCTCTCAAGTGAACATTTTATAGTGGTGATCCAACCATTTGGAAGCATGCTCAGTTTCTTGTCAGTTCAGTAACAACTGTACTATATGCCAACAGATTTCTGAGTAGCTGTCTGATCATGCCTCCTAAAAGACAGATACTGTTGTTGTTTGTTAACCAGTGTCATTTGTGTCCTTGCTTGTCTGTTCATCTGAATGCAATCAATCAGCAACAGTGGCCTTCTTGACTGCCCGTATATCTGAGCAGCTACTTAACTGCCTGTGATGTACTGTGTGTCACCTGTGAGACTTGTCTCTCTAATAGCAGACAGCTGTTTGTTAATAAAGCCAGGTGGTCATCTCAAAGATTTTTTCTGAATGCCAATTTTTTGTTCTAGTCTCTTTATTTGAATAATATTTTGCTACCTTCCAAATTCATTGGTTCAGCAATTTAAAATATAACATCTACGATCGGTTCTAAGAGGGTTTTTTTTCTAATTGTCTGGCCTGTTTTTCCGATTAAACAGAATTCCTTGAACACTTTGGTCCAATAAATGTGATTCAGATCATTGATTTGTTGAAATCATTAGTATAGTGACAAATAGGTGGGAAGGGTTATGCTGATCCTATTCATGGGGATAGGAATGAGGCAAGACAAAAATATGAGGTCTTTCAAGTTGTTGCTCAGATAGTGTCTAGTGAACTGGTAAGAAACACCATGTTACCCGTTGACAGGGCTAGATAAAATGTCAATTGTATTTGTTCAATGCTGTTGAGACTCTCTGAAGTTTTTCCTGTACTGATATATATATATATATATATATATATATATATATATATATATATATATAGTAGGAGGCAGTATATATATCTCGAGACAAGGGTTTATATATATATATATATATATATATATATATATATATATATATATATATATATATATATATATATATATATGTAAAAGTCATATACTTTTTCATTCTCTGTCTGACGACAATATATGGGGACAACCCCAAACCTTTTCTAGTTTGAAAGACTCTTGATTTATTACAATTGGCGAGTATACCTAAAGAAAGGTTTCCCATCTGCATTTGCAAGGATATCACCAATCACAGCACTTTTTGGAGGTGGAGGTTTCTTGGTAATTTTGGGTTGCATATACACTGCTCACAAAAATTAAAGGAACACTTTAAAGAAACACATTAGATACATCAGATCTCAATATGAAGTTGGATATCTATACAAATGACGACAGGGCAATGTCTTAGGAACAAAAGGATGCCAAGTCTTTTAATGGACATAAAATTGGCCCTTACGTCAGCACCTGTATTAAAATCTCCTGATTTTTCTCTTCCTTTGTTCTCCAGACCGATGCATCGGCCACAGGATTGGGTGCGTGTTGAGCCAATGTATCGACGGTGCTGAACACCCCATTATGTATCTGAGCGGAAACTGCTGGACCGGAGATGAAGTATGCTGCGGTGGAGCGTGAGGCTCTGGCGATTAAGTGGGCTATTACATCATTAAGGTACTACCTATTGGGGCGAGTTCACTCTGATAGCGGATCATGCCGCTTTACAGTGGATGTCCCTTCATCGAGTCAATCCTCGTGTCACTAGGTGGTTTTGGATCTTCAACCATACCGCTTTAGCGTTACTTATCGTAGGGGTTCCTTACAGGCCAACGCAGATGCTCTCTCCGGGTCCACGACCTCTCGGTGCAGATCGCCCGACCGGATGGGTCTGGGCTGAGGGGGTCATGTCACATAGTAGGAGGCAGTCAAAGAGCCTAAAGGTGAGTGAAATCGCGAGACAAGGGTTTATCACGTGGTACTTACCTGAACCTCTTTCTAAATAAAATGACGTCATTTCGGTTTTTCTGCCTGCAGTCATGTATTCACAGAGCATTTGCAAGGATATCACCAATCACAGCACTTTTTGGAGGTGGAGGTTTCTTGGTAATTTTGGGTTGCTCACAAAAATTAAAGGAACACTTTAAAGAAACACATTAGATACATCAGATCTCAATATGAAGTTGGATATCTATACAAATGACGACAGGGCAATGTCTTAGGAACAAAAGGATGCCAAGTCTTTTAATGGAAATAAAAGTTTTCTGCCTACAGAGGGCTCAATTGTGTAGACACCCTAAAATCAGAGTGAAATGAAGATGTGGCAGGCTAGGCCATTTTTCAAAAACTTAATTTCTGCTACTCAAAATGCTTTTCAGTATCTTGACAACGTCGGGGCATGCTCCTAATGAGACGACGGATGGTGTCTTGTGGCATTTCCTCCCAGATCTGTATGAGGGCATCCCTGAGCTGTTGTACAGTCTGAGGAGCAACCTGGCGGTGCCTAATGGACCGAAACATAATGTCCCACAGATGTTCTATTAGGTTTAAGTCAGGGGATCGTGAAGACCATTCAATTGTTTCAATTCCTTCATCCTCCAGGTACAGCTGGCATACTCTTGCCACATGAGGCCGGGCATTGTCGTGCATTAGGAGGAAACCAGGACCTACTGCACCAGCGTAGTGTCTGACAATGGGTTCAAGGATTTCATCTCGATACCTTATGGCAGTCAGAGCACCATTTCCTACGCAGTAGATGTCTGTGTGTCCCTCCATGGATATGCCTCCCCAGACCATCACTGACCCACCACCAAACCTGTCATGTTGAACGACGTTGCAGGCAGCATATCGTTCTCCTTGTCTTCTCCAGACTCTTTCACGTCTATCACAGCTGCTCAGGGTGAACCTGCTCTCGTCTGTAAAAAGTACAGGGCGCCAGTGGCGGACTTGCCAATTCTGGTGTTCTTGAGCAAATGCCAGTCGAGCTCCACGGTGCTGGGCAGTGAGCACAGGGCCCACTACAGGACGCCGGGCCCTCAGGCCATCTTCATGAAGTCTTTTCCTGATTGTTTGGGGAGAGACATTCACACCAGTGGCCCTCTGGAGGTCATTCTGTAGGGCACGAGCAGTGCTCAGCCTGTTCCGCCTTGCACAAAGGAGCAGGTATCGGTCCTGCTGATGGGTTGAGGACCTTCTACGGCCCTGTCCAGCTTTCCAAGAATATCAGCCAGTCTCCTGAAATCTCCTCCGTGTTCTGGAGATTGTGCTGGGAGACACATTAAACCTTCTTGCTGCAGCACGTGTGGATGCGCCATCCTGGAGAAGTTGGACAACCTGTGCCAGGCCCAATTAAAAAAGTGTTCCTTTCATTTTTGTGAGCAGTATATTAAATGTAAACAGCACACATTTGAAAATGAAGAGGAGGAAAGGAAGTATTGAAAAAAAATCTAACAATGTTTGAGTATCATTTCATTAAAGGGAATAACAGATTATCACTTTTCATCCAGTTACACACCGTAGTAAGGTGTTTTGGACTTTTCATTATCCACTACCCATGCCTGTCATACTGCTACCTGAACTCACCGGTGAGACTGTTTTAGTTTAGATTTCAGAATACAGTAGAACCTCGGTTCACGGCCATAATTCGTTCCAAAACTCTGGTTGTAAACCGATTTGGTCGTGAACTGAAGTAATTTCCCCCATAGGCTTGTATGTAAATACAATTAATCCATTCCAGACTGTACAAACTGTATGCAAATGTATATTTTTTTTAAGATTTTTAAGCACAAATATAGTTAATTATACCATAGAATGCACAGTGTAATACTAAACTAAATGTAAAAACATTGAATAACCCTAAGAAAACCTTGAACAACAGAGAAAACTAACAGTGCAAGAGTTCACACTATAGCACTATGAACCGCTCGCTAAAAACACTTTTTTTTAATGAGATTTAAGCACAGGGAAAAAAATGAACATTTGAAAAATCCGTAATTTAATAAACCACCAAAAAAAGTAACATTGCAACAATGCACGCTACGAACGGATCGCTGTAAACAGAAGTGAAGTGGAAATTAAAATCCAATAGAAAAAAGTCTTCCTTAAATACAACAAGGTTAAAACAATGCTCTGATCTGTCTCTTTAAAAACAAGCCTGGTGCATTTTTTAACTGCCTTCTCGGCCTTATGCGCCCAGCTGTCTCTGTCTTGTGTGTGTGTCTCTCTCTCTTGTGCGCGCGTGTGTGTGTGTGTCTCTCTCTCTCTCTCTCTCTCTCTCTCTCTGCTAGCTGCACAGGGAGAGACTGAACACATGCGGAAATCATCGGCCCACACAAACCAAAAGGGAAACTGGCTTGTTTGTATACCGAGTGTGTGGTCGTGAACAGATGCAAATGTTTGTGGAACTTTTTGGCCGTAAACTGAAATGTACGTGTTCCAAGACGTTCGTGAACCGAGTTTTCCCCATCTCAACTGTGTTTTGATGTCATTTCATCATTTGGGACTTTTTCCTGGTTTCCATCTGTTTCTCAATCTCTGTAGTTACCGTGTTTTCACCTTGAACTTTGTGTGTATGTAGATGTTTTTAGTTGTATAATTTAAATTAAGACAAAGGAGTTAAGGTCCCTCTGTCTATCAATGTAAATAAACATGTTGTCTGCATCAAGTATATTCTGGGTGAGTGTGTGTGATATTTCATCCTCTTTAAATATACTCATTTTACACCAACTGAACCTTTATCTTTGATTTATTTATCTGTATTTGTCCATCAACTGGGAAGCTTGAGTGGAGGGCAGGTAAGAAACTGAAAGGTAAGTACGCTTTGGTGTGGTGGAGTCCGGACTTTGCTCCAACAGAGCCAGACTGTGTAACTTGCCGCCATCAGAGCATGAGTTGTTATTACCTGTTGGCAAGTAGTTCTTTGATAACTTCCATAATTGTTTCCATGTGAAAATATCCAGGAATAAAATGGACTTACATATGTATATTTGAGAAGTGGATATTTATCCACTGTGGTGGGTTGGCACCCTGCCCAAGATTGGTTCCTGCCTTGTGCCCTGTGTTTGCTGGGATTGGCTCCAGCAGACCCCGTGACCCTGTATTCAGATTCAGCGGGTTAGACGATGAATGGATGGATGGATGTTTATCCAGATAAATTTTCTCCTTTACCATACCTGTAAAATAAAATTCATCATCAAAACAAAATGAAAGATGTATTTATTTTAACACATGTGATTTGCTAAATCATTCATCAGAACATTAAAACAATTTGGTGCCTGTCTTGTATAACAAAGCTATTGCTGGAGTTTTTAATTAAAGGAAATTCAGTAGTAATAGTAGTAATTAATCTTCGGTGTAATTAATTAGCCCATCAGACCTAATAATCTGCATATTAGAGATGGGAATAAGCCAAAAAGTTAAAGATATTATTTTAGCAAAGCATATAAGAAACCTGACACAGAGTACTGAAGAGACAGAAGTAATCCATGTTTCTCAAGCATAGCATATACAGAACTCAATACTTTGCATTTTGGCATGTGGAACTGAAAGTCTCTCACCTCTCTGGATTTTCTTCACTATCTGGAGCTTGCATTGCAATATTTCTTCTACTTCTGCATGCACGCTCAATTACATATTAAATACACCTTTAGCATGACTATCATTGCATCTTAGTAATGTTAAAATCTGACCATAATGATTATAGTGATTTGAATATGGGAATATGCTATACACATAAAATGTATTATTATTATTATTATTATTATTATTATTATTATCATTTGTAAAAGTATTTTTCTAGGAATAAAGAAACTATTTTATTTTTTTCAGACTTACCCAACTTTTTGGGTAATGGGTAAGATTAAACCTAGGGAATAAGATATATACTTTTCAGGCAGTATTATGTCAATTTGTATATTATGTTTATAATGTGTGGCTCAGATTTTGTTGCTAAGAGCAAATACTTTGGGAGCAAAAGCCTTTCTAATAACATTTGTAAAGACAGGCTTTTTCAATTAAAAGGAAAAGACAGTATTAAGGTATAAAACTCAGTCTTTAGTTTAAAATGTAATGACAAAAAGATATAATTATTTCGCAAATAACTTTATACGTTTTGTAGTGACAAGTTAACTAATAACACTAAGATTGTCTGAATACCTGCAGAAGTTGTGAACAACAGGAATGATCTCTTTTGAAAGAGCAATAATCTTTTCCAGGGTGTTGGCATTGATGATGATGTTTCAGAGGCTTATAAAGAAGATGTTGCAAATGGTCTCGAAAGAGAGAGAGAGTGAGGAATGGACAACATATTGGAGGAGAAAAAGAGATAGAGAGACTGTACATGGTTAGTTTCAGTTACAGATACATAGGATTTTGGAGGTTTGGGAGTAGCTGATTAAAAAAAAGAGATAGAAATATGTCTGAGGACAGGATAACTGTGAATTCTGTGAGGTGTTAATGTTTTTTACCTTTGTGGTTATTGAGTGTACACACTCACAACAACTAACGGGAACATTGCTTGGGGCAGTTTCTTTATTTTCTTATTATATTATCCAAGAAGGATAATTTTATGTGAAAAGCCATCTTCCACAAAGCATGTCTTTTAGTGGTTTGCAGCATAGCACTGAAATATTGCACAATTTCTTTAAGTTGAATAAGTGCTCTATTAGCATTCTGAAACATAAACCACAAAAAATTATTTAACAAGGCAGAACATTTACATCTATTCATAAGCTGATGGAGGTAAGATATTTACTTCCATTTTACCTTCAAAACACAGCAATAAAAACAGTCTTGCAGAAGTGGGGGGGAAAATGTAGACTCCACAGTGACATTCAGAAGAAGGCAGACATTTAAAGCCAAATTATTACTGTGGGGACTGGCAGTAGCCACTATGCCACTGTAGTGCTAGACCATGTTTTTATTATATATGGCATGTTCCGGCCTAAGGAACAAGTAAATCACAAACTACTGCATGCTCTGAAAGGAGCTTCAGTATGTGTCTCATTATTTGATACATTATTTACAATATGGTAATTTACACACTGTATGTATTCTGTAGGATGTATTATGTACTTTGATGGTGTCACACACATGTGCATGGGAGATGGTTTACAGACTCAGAGTATTATTTCTTGGCCAGACCAGGGCTTGGCACTTTCATCTGATCCTTTCTCCTCTTGCCCCTATGTTAACTAGCTAAAGGCCGTGCCTCTCAGTGACATCACCTCTGGTCCACCCACTGATGATGTCACTTCTGGCACCCTTTGATGATGTCACTTCCAATACCCTGAATCCATCTACTTGCCACATCAGTTCCTGTTCCAGCTTACCTGACTCCACCTTTTCCTCTAATTCACCATATTTATAGGCCATTTTTTTATCCTGTTAGTCATTTCTGTCTTGAACTCGTGTCTGTGAAGACATATTTTTCATTTTTAACTGCCTTTTTTCAAGTATATGGGGTAGCCATCCTCAAACCCTTTTTTGTCTGCTGCTCACATTTTATAAATATGGAAACAGATGACATTTACTGTAGCAGTAAATTGTTTTTGGTAGGCTTTTAGCAAAATATTTTTTTTTTACATTCAGTCCTCACATTTTACTCACTCTATGACAAACAATTGACATCCTCCCACTGCACCAAGTATAGAAAAATGGAAACAATTGTACAAAATATGCAAATCTTTTGATAAACAGGTGTAATTCTGAGGTGGAAACGCCATGCATACTATCCATTTATTTTTAAAAATGTGTCCTTTCATAACAAAAATGAACTACTATACCACTGTAATGATGAAGAAACATCATCAACCTTCCTTAGAAGGTTGGCGTCCTTCAACATCTGCAATAAGATGCTGCAGATGTTCTACCAGATGGTTGTGGCGAGTGCCCTCCTCTATGCGGTGATGTGCTGGGCAGGCAGCATAAAGATGAAGGACGCCTCACGCCTGGACAAACTTGTTAAGAAGGCAGGCTCAATTGTAGGAATGAAGCTGGACAGTTTAACATCTGTGGCAGAGTGACGGGCATTAAGCAAACTCCTGTCAATCATGAAGAATCCACTGCATCCACTTAACAGTGTCATCTCCAGACAGAAGAGTAGCTTCACTGACAGACTTTTGTCACTGTCCTGCTCCACTGACAGACTGAGGAGATTGTTCCTCCCCCACACTATGCAACTCTTCAATTCCACCCGGGGGGTAAATGCTAACATTACTCAAAGTTATTGTCTGTTTTTATGTGCATTTGTTATTACTCTTTAATTTAATATTGTTTTTGTATTAGTATACTGCTACTGGATTATGTTAATTTCCCCTTGGGATTAATAAAGTATCTATCTATCTATCTATCTATCTATCTATCTATCTATCTATCTATCTATCTATCTATCTATCTATTGTGGTCCCCGGCCGGGGCGTCCGTCCTGGTTATGTTGGGGGCCTCGGGTACAGAGCTTAGAAGCCCAACCCTGTAGGGACCCGAGGTCACCGCCAGGCGGCGCCCCGATGCCGGTTTATCCCGTGTGGTCCCTGGCCGGGGATGGAGCCCGGCCGGGACGCCCAGGAAGACCAGAGGAGGGCTTGTGCCTCCTCCAGACCGCAAGGGGGCGATCGCCCTGGTTGTATAGGGGGCCACGGGTAGAGGGCTTGGAAGCCCAACCCTGTAGGGGCCCGTGGCCACCGCCAGGCGGCGCCCTGAAGCCTGAGGAACCCTGGAGCCCAGCACTTCCGCCACACCAGGAAGTGCTTGGGGGAAGACTTATTGTGGTGCCCGGAGAGCTGCCGGGAGGACAGCCGGCACTTCTGCCACGCTGGGGCGTGGCCAAGGAGGGAATGCCGGAAACACCTGGTGCTTGTCCGGGAGCAGTATATAAGGGGCCGCCTCCCTTCAGTCTGGAGCGGAAGTCGGGTGGAAGAGGACGGAGCTAGAGAGGCATTGTAAGGCCTGGACTTGGGGAATCGGTGCAAGAGGCACTGGGGAGTTGAGCGCGGGACTGCTTGTAAATAGTATAAATAAACAAGTGTGTGGTGAATTTAAGATGTCTGTCTGCTTGTGTCCGGGTTCAAGTTCATATCTATCTATCTATCTATCTATCTATCTATCTATCTATCTATCTATCTATCTATCTATCTATCTATCTATCTATCTATCTAAAAAAATAGTCACGGCCTGAATATTAATTAGGTACTGTAATTGAAACCTATCTAAATGTAGAAACCAGACTATATAGGATTTTGCTGACAAAGGAAGTGGTACTTGCTTTTTCATACTGAAGAGGCCAGTGGATGAACTTCAACACTGGGTGCAAATGTTAACTCTGCTTCTTTAAGCATATGGAACAATAAATGTCACCTTTAAATGGCATCTTTTATTGCTTTATGTGTTTGTAATGTATCTCACCTTTTGAAGTGTGACTTACTGGCTATTTCAGTAGGAGTATGCATATCTGGATACTGTAATACTGCATTGCCATTACTTGCTTTTTTGACAGTAAACGATTGTTCCCCTTCATGTTGGCCATAATCACAATCTTTGTAAGAAGCTGTAGTTGGGAACTTGACTTCTGGGAAGAATAAAATATCTCTTTGAGTTTCATCTCTCTGAGTAAGGGAATATATGCTACGCTGAACAGCAAGTTACATTATATCTAAAACCAATTTTTAAGAATGTTTTTATTTATTTATTTTCCATTTTCGAATTCAAAAACATAGAAAGCGTAAAAAAACTCAAGTGGTTACCAGACCACTGGACATCAAATTTTGCACATACTTAAATTTACTTGCATGTCTTTATGAAGAAGAAAGAAACCAGAGAATGTGGACAAAACACAAAGACTTGGAGAGAACAAAAAATCACTGCAGAAACAAAGAGTGAAACCTGGAGTTTGATCTTTGGGCTCTTGAGATGTGTGGCATTACTGTACTGCCTAAGATGTCTAATGCTACATGCATCAGCATATTAAGCTCATAATAAATTAATTGGAAAAAATGCTCAACATTATCCGGGCATAGTGGGTCATAAATCAGTCTCTTTATACAGTATCAAATCTTCTTGTGAGAGACAGTTTAGAAAGTTTCTTACAGTTAGAAACCATAAGTGGGGAAATACTGTTATGGCTTCATCACCTCCCAAACGAATTTTTACAATCCACTTTTAAATGATCTTCCTATTTCAACTTGATGCCTGCTAACAAATGCAACAAGTTCAAGAGGCTGCTGCCACACTTCTTAGAATGAACACATCTACTCTTGCCTTTCTGAACTGTGTTCACTACCTTTGTGGTTTTAAATTATGATAAAAACTCTATTTCTGAGATATAAAACTGTTAATTCCAACACCAAAATTTACTTTTCATTGGTGTTTGTTTCTTACCAATCACAACTCCCAAGACCAGTTTTTCAGCTTTTATACAGCACTCATTTGACTTTATGATTGTTAATCTCTGGAACTACTTCTTTCCCTTGGTGTGTTTGTAAAACTCCATTGGTGGACTCATGCACATCTCACTTAAAGATTCCTCTCATTTTGTTTCATTTAAATATGTAACAACCACCTTACTTCATTCCATTGAGGGACATTATGCTCAGTCTATTTAACAACACTACTGAGACCAAATCTGGATTAGTGTGTGCAATTCTTGTCACCACACTCTAAAAGAGATATAGCAGCACTTGAAACTGTGCAGAAGAGTGACCAGGTCCATCACTGGACTTAAGGACATGTTGTACTCTAACAGACTCTGGGAATTAAACGTGTGTAGTCTCAAACAGAGGTGACTTTGTGGGGACCTAATTAGGTTTTAAAATTCAGAAAGGCATTGATGAGGTAGGTCCTTTAGGATTATTCCAGCTTAACAGTGAATAACATAATCGAGGACATCCGTGCAAAGTAAGGGGAATTGTATTTTGGGCTGAAGCCAAGAAGCACAGTTATGGGAATCTGGAACAAACTACTCACACATGAAGTTGAAGCAGAAACCTTGCCATCCTTTAAGAAGTACTGTATCTGAATGAGATATTGGAAAGCTTAGCTGTTAATTAAACAGCGAGCTTGATGGAGCAAATGGTTTCCTCTTGTTTGTCTCCTATTCTTCTGTAACAAATGTACCTACCTTAATTCTTTCAAACTGTCATTTTAGACTGTGTGATGGATGGCTGAGTTCCATGCCTGGCCGGGAAGCCCCTGCTACGTACAGTATGTTCCAGGGGAGCAACTTTGGACAGCTCAATACCTCCCCCGGGACGTTTGATGGCAGCCTCCCGGGCCGACGATGATTCCCCAGCCTCCCACCTGGCTCCATGGGTGATGGAGTCTTCCACAGCCTGGTTGGGAACTGGGATGGCTGCTAGGGGGTGCTGCCGCATCTCAAGAACCCGGCTGGACGAGTCATCAGCCCTACCCGGAGGTGCAATTGGGACCAGGTGGTCAAGCACCTGGAACACTTCCGGGTGGGCTATAAAACGGGCCTGCCTCCACCACTCAATGGCCAGAATCGGGAGGAAGAGGACGAGGTTGCCTGGGAGGAGTGGTGGTGCCAGAGGAAGGGTTGTTTGTCCTCTGTTTAAGTGCTTTGGGACTGTGTTGGGCCTTTTGGACACGGGGAAGACGTGCCCCGCGGCTGAAGAGAAAATAAAAGCCTGTGTGATTTTACACGTGCCTCTGCGTCAGTCTGTGCCGGGTCGGGTGGTATATAGCACCTTTATCACAACTGTTGCTCTTCTCCAGTATATTAGTGTTTGATCTTTACTAATGTACACTTTAGTCAGTAAATGTGCATATAACTGTACTTATTTTTATTTTGAAATGCACTTTGTGAATATGTACTCTGTCAACAAAGACCTATTGACTGTGTGGCGAGTGGCTGGGTGTGGTACCCAGCCAGGATGCCCAGGAGGACCGGAGGAGGGCTTACGCCTCCTCCAGACCACAAGGGGATGACCGCCCTGGTGGCTTTGGAGACCACAGGAACAGAGCTTAGAAGCTCAACCCTATAGAGGCCCGTGGTCATCGCCAGGGGGCGCCCCAATGCCTGAGTAGCCATGGCCCTTAGCATGTCCACCACACCCGGAAGTGCTGGGGGGAAGAAGACCAGGGACACCCGGAGTGCTTCCAGGTGCGCAGCTGGTACTTCCGCCACACTTGGGAGTGCTGGCGGAAGCTAATCGGGAGGCACCTGGAGCACGCCTGGGTGTGTATAAAAGGGGCTGCCTCCCTCCATTCGATGGCTTGAGTCAGGAGTGCAGAGGATGGAGCTCGGAGGTGAGGAGTGGAATCGGCCTGAAGAGAGAGAGACATTGTGAGGCCTGGACTTTGGGGGGAGTTTTGGGGTTGTGTGTGCACTGTAAATAACAGGCATTGTAAATAAACGTGTGTTGGGTGATTCAAAATGTCTGCCTGTCTGTGTCTGGGCTAGTGTCCACAACCTGGAGTTTGACTTCCACGGTGTAGGTTGTTCAATTTGAATCCTGAAATCCACCTAAAACAGTTGCTGTTGTGAATGCGAGGTGGCACTGTTGCCCCTTTAAACCCAACAGACAGATGCTCTGGACACAGGGTAAAAGCACTAAGAAGATCTTTAATTGTTTTTTGTTCTATAAACAGTGCCTCCAAGCACAACAGCCACACTAAACAAGCACGTAATTTACAATTCTCAATAATAAATACAATTCTCTTCTCCTCCACGCCTCCCAGCAAGCTTCGTCCCCCTCCACCCGACTCTGGCTCACCTGCTGGGACTTCAGCAGTCCTTTAAATAGTCCTTGACCCGGAAATGCTTCTTCACTTCCGTCTACGTGACTTGTCATACAGGGAATTAAAATTCTTTAATTAGCCCAGAAGTACTTTGGATTTCCCATCCCTGTGACTTCCTAGTACTTCCGGGTTATAAGGGAAGCAAGACTTCCCTGGTCTTTCCACAACGCTCCCTGGCAGCACCCAACAGGTCTGAGATAGCGAACTACAAGTGCCAAGATGCCCTGTGGGAATCGGGGGCACCGTTATACTCCAGGGGATCTGCCATCTAGCGTCTTGGGGAAGGCAGTATCCTACAAAAGCTGTCTTCCCGTGTCCTTTCATCTCAGGGGCATCTGTATACCTTGAAGTCTTACAATATTTGTGTTAGAAGATAATCTCCATGGTGTTTTATATCTTTCATCATTGAGTTTTCCTACAATGTAATTTTCTCCACAGGCATTTTTTTATTTAGAGTGAAAACAGTACAGGCTTTGTGCCAATTACAATACTTATCTCATTAATACAATTATAGAGGATTCTAAATATTCAATTTGTACCAGATCAACGTAATGGGGTATACCATTCTGAACTCATACCATTGCTATTACAATTTTTTATTGAACAATATGTGAGGCCAATCCTGAAATTTAAAAAGAATGTGAAATTCTGTGAAAGATATCTTTTTCATTCCACCTGACCACTGGACAGCAATTGTACTACTTGCACGATTGACAACAGTTTTGAGAAAGAATGGAATCAGAAGATAGCCCGGGCAGATCAGAATTCAGAGTCTATAACAGGAATGAATACAGTTTAAATTTAAAAAAATCTCAGGTACACATAGCTAGATTCAGGAAACACAATATGTAACTCTCAGTCAGAGAGCAGAAATAGTTGTCATAACCAGTAAACTCAAAATTAAGAATAGGAAATGACACTAAGATTTTTTCGTTAGTGTATCCAATCTTGGATGACCAGGAGGTGCATGACATTGACTTTTAAAATGACATAATATTGATATCATGAATCACACACTTCTGTTCTCACAGTCTAGTTATGGTGTAGCAATTATCAAAAAAGCTATCCCATAATATTCATCGGACGGTGCCACAGTAGAACGTGATTCATTTTAAATAATGTTAAAAACACTTGGGGAATAATATAACCAATGGATCAAAATCATAAATTTGATAATGATAGCAGTGAAATGTGCCAGAGTGACAGCGCCAGGGCAGGAATGTTGGGTGGCAGAGTAGTGCAGTACAGAAGATATTCCAAGACTTAATTTTGTCTTTTAGTAATAGGCTGGACTCATAAAACGCAAATAAAATAAAACAGGTATAAATAGCACTTGGGAAGGCCATATTCTTTGAAAGATTTTCATGTTGTACTTCTGGAAAAAGGTAGCTTAACTGGTTAAAATTAAGCCTGTGTAACCAATCTTTAAACTGTGAATTGCCTCATATACTGCCTACTAGAAGTCACTGACTATTCTAGCTTTCTGTAGATGTAGTCACTTCAGGCAATCTTCCACAAAACACTCTTGCGAGGCATGAGTCACTTCAACATGAAATACAGGCCATGAAAACACTCATTTATACAGAAAAGTTATAGCAGTTTCCCTTCAATGGCCTGATTAATCACCATTATAGCAAGGACTTATCATTCTTCTGGCAGAATTACTATCCCTTAGCTTCAATTTGAACTCCATGACTGTTTAACAGCAGATACATTAGAATATATTACATTATTGCAACCCATATATTCAAAATGTTACAATATTTTATAAGCTGTTGTATATATACATCTGACTGGGGTTGGCGCCCTGCCCAGGACTGGTTCCTGTCTTGCACCCTTTGTTGGCTGGGGTTGGCTCCAGCAGACCCCCGTGACCCTGTGTTTGGATTCAACGGGTTGGAAAATGGATGGATATATACATCTGATTTGCAATATTATAATTCAGTCTGTTATAATTATAATACAATTAAACTTTAGACTGAATCTGTTGTTTAATGAGTGTATATGTGAATGTGTATTTTCTTTTTAGTGCTGGGAGAAAAGAGTATATTTTCATTGCTTGTGTTGAGCTATATACTATTAAAAAACAATGTTAAGAATTAGAATCCTTTCCCTTGAAAATTGTGCCTGATTGAGCTGCAGAATTAGATTTGTACGGGGCCTTATACTCGGGTAAATTTTACAAGAGAGTGGAAGAGAACACAGTTTTTCTTTGTCCCTGCAGAACCAAAAGTTGCAATATAATACTGAAAAGGAGAATATGGCTTTATTTTCCTAGAAGTTTTGTGTGCTATTAAAGAAATATATTTGAATATTATAGTGCATTTGCAAATGATGGAGTATTTGACATATTTGCAAAAAAGCTGACACACTATGTATAATTGCTTTTTAAAACTTTATCTACATTCAGGTTTATAAAAGAAAAAATATTACAAATGATGAAAAATGTTGTCCTTCTTTTGCTATAATTGCCCCTCATTCATTGTGTAAATTATGATTTAATTTGGTGACAATTCCGGACCCAAAAAGTATAGAAATCTTTCAGAGTGATCTCTGCAATTATCTTGGATCCTCATGGGCCACCATTTAGTTCTGGGCTACGTTTAGCCTATTTTGTGTTGTTATATATTACATTATCTATGAAGCAAGATTTGCAGTGACGAAAGTTGGGGTATGTTCCGTGTTTGTCATGTATGCAAATAGGAGGTTCATGGTCCTCCGTACACGCCATATTACATTGAAACTGTATCCATTAATCTGCATTTTTTCTAAAATCTAAAACTTTTGTTTCTGAAAGAGTGGTTGCCATTTGCTAGTTATATGTGATGTCTAAGTTTTCAATATCAATCAATGTTTAAAAAAACTCACAAGTTGTGTGATAAGCTAATAAGTAAGCAAGGTGAAGCACAACAAACCACTTACTGTTTTTCTTACACTACATATTGAGTTGCATCTGTTGAAAATATGGCAGAAGGAAAGAAAGAATAAGGACAGCATGTTTGGGTGAGTAAATTTAATTAGGAACTTTGGCCATTTCTTGTCAAAAGACATTTATTGAAGTGCATAATATGGTGAATATACTTTTGTAAATGGAACTGGCAGGTTTTTAAATTGGGAAGGAATCAGAAGATGAAACTTTGTCAAAAGAAAACAAGCAAGGGTCAAAACCAGAAAGTCAAAATGCAGAGACAACAAATGCAAACAAAATCCCAAATCAAACTCAAAAGACAATGCTAAAGTTCTAATACCAGAAAACATTAAGTTCTGAAACAGTTTACCTGAAATCTAAGATACCAGGAAGTGAATTGTACCGACTTTTAAATTGTGCTTTAGTGAGTCACAGGTCATGACCTCTCGAATCACACCCCCTAACAACAGGGTACTGCATCACAGCAATAAAGCCACAAAATGGCAGCCTTAGTGAGAAAAAATGCAAAAATAATTTAATTACTGAAAATACATTTTTAAATAGAACGCTAATATTAGATTTAGAATATTTGTATTTCAAAACCTAGAATGATGAAGGAAAAAACAGAGAATCATACTACACAACTCAGGGAAAAATGTAAAACAAATCCAGTTTATAACAGTGAAGCTATTCTGCTTTTGGGCTTTAATGCCAATACTGAAGTGTAATTTGTAGCAACTTTAAGTCACCTTTGAATGATTTTAAATCATCTTGATAAATGTTGGAAGCTTCAGGTCATGTCATAATCCAACAGCAATGTTCCCCTCATCCCCCTTCCTCCATTGGGCACCACATGACCCTCATCTTGCATGCTTCCCATTGTTTTTGTGTCCTCTTGTATCCTTTTATCCTGCATGAACAAAAATAATTCTTAGATACATACTTCAAAATATTAAAAAAATTATTATCTTGATGAGCAAAATACATCTGAATGCGTCCATTTCACTGATGCTAATTCTACCCACCTAACCTCATAATGAGTTTCTGTTTAAATTTCTGTTTCATTTTTGCTTATCATATTTGGAATGAGCAGTAGTCTAAAACAAAATGTCTTTTATTATAATTATTATTTCTTTCAATATCTTTTTTGTTATTAAGGTGTTTAAAAAGATGAAAGTACATTTCTACACTTATAATACATATCTAATTGCCAAATTTGGGGCATAAAGTTAGTGTTAATTGGGTAAACGCTCACTTTTGGCTTGGAGCAATACCAAGAACATTCTTTTTTTCTTTTTTTCTTTTGGACTGATTTTAACATCTTCAAGCTTTGCCACAATTAATTAAAACAAAAAAAAAACTGAAATCTATTGAACATTTTCTAGAAGCAGACAGGAAAGTTTATTCTTGTTAATAACTGTGCCAATGCAACTGTAAAGTTTTCAAACTAAGTTGCAGGTGGAAATATTTATGTATGTAAAATAAAATCAATCATGAGCTAGATCTGTACCCTCAGCAACAATTTTGTCTCCGTTTGAGATAATTAACTGAAACATTATCCTGCCATAAAATTGCCAGTTGTGTATCATTAGAAGCTTTTTACTTGTTAAAACAAAAGGCCTTTTTTGTTAAATTGCTGCCTTCAAATGTTTAATTAATTTTAGGAAGGTATGAATTTTAATACACACCACTAGCTTCATATGCATATTTTGACAATTCTTTACATGGAGCTTACATACTCTATTTCCCACTAGTGATTATTTAGCATTTTTGTTCCAGTGTATTTGTAAAGCAGGTCATCACTCAGATGTAGAGTTCTACATTATCTATAGCAGTGCCTTTATTTATCTCTCTCTTATGGAGACTCAGTGTAACAACCTCATTCTGTAGCTTCAAATCTTGAGCACACTGAATTCTATGCTGGCTCTTTTATCATTTTGTTGAGGTTTTCTCTTTGGTGTCACGGTCTATTACCACCAGGACCCACTTTAGGGTACATCTAGGACTTGTTAAGTGTGTCCTGACTATGAAAATGGCTCACTGCTGCCAAAGACAGTGAGAAAAAAGGGATTGAAACTAACAGATTATTGTTTAATAATATCCAGGGAAGAATAGCAGAAAAGCTTAATTTATTTTGAGGGTTTATATGTTTCTTTTTTTAAGTATTTTGTAATTCTTGTGTATATTTTGTTTGTTTAAATATGTATGTGTTTATTAATTTACTTTTTTATTGTGCTTCTGTAAAAAGCCACATTTCCCTCTTGGTAAAAGTCCTATCTATCTATCTATCTATCTATCTATCTATCTATCTATCTATCTATCTATCTATCTATCTATCTATCTATCTATCTATCTATCTATCTATCTATCTATCTATCTATTATATCAATGTTCACTTTGCTAAGATGTATACTTTATAAGAGGTTTTCTGCAAAGTATAAATAGCATAAAGATGACTGATATAGCATTTCATCTAGAAGGACGTGACATGTCTGTGGAAATCTTCTACCATGCAGATACTGTAGAAGACTTCAAAAGGTGGAAAGCAGGATCAAGCCCTGGAAGTGATGCTAGTCCATTATAGTACAATTTAAGCCCACCAATTGTTCTGATTTTGTGTCTTTAGAATAATACCTCTGGCCACACAAGAAGAGAAATCAAGTTCCTTATACTCTAAATGGAACCCCAGGTTAAAGAATAAGATGGTGACCTAAGCACTATGTCACAGTCCAGAGGCCATCCTACTTGCTACCGCAGGCATGCCACATTGCACAGCGTAAATCTCCTCCACCAATGCATATACACAAGGTGATACTCGTTAAAATGTATATCTTGAAGAAATAATGAAAATAATGTTGTTTAATTAAAATATATATTTAAATTGTCACAAATTTAAATAGGGTTCCTTTGATGGTGCGGGTCCTGCTCCAAGCTCCAACCTCTCTTCTGGGAGCCTCTCAAACCCAACACTGTCAGTAATGTAACTGGAGGAGCTGGTTTGATGTGGACAAATCAAACTGAGGAAGGGGATGGTGCAAAAGGTGCAAGTGATTTTATTAAAAACAGTCAAAACCAAACTCAAAACAGTGTCCAACTAAAGTGCAGTGCATCAAAGTTCCATAAATAAATAATCCATAAAAACAAAGTGAATAAAAGTGGAGAATAAAATAATTAAAATAAATACATCCATTAAAACTAGGTTATAATGGCTGGAAGCAATTCCCTTTAAACTGGCAGCTCCCCTAATTCTCCCATCCGGGCCCTGCAACTGCTGCCTTTCAGTTCCAGAGTTCTAGATTAAAATTCCTTTTCTTCCATTTTTGTGTCTACATTTCCATGATTATACAAAGCCATCCATATTAAAATAACAAGTACTTCTAAACTGACTTTGTATAAATGAGTGTGCTATGTGATGGACTTGCACCACAAATAATGTTAGTTTTTGTATTCGGCCTGATGTCAATGGAACAGACTGACACTTCCAAAACCCTGGGTTAGCTTAAGTGGCTTGAGCCAAATTGATGGATGCATACATTTAAATTTGATGATACAGGAGCACATATATTAGTGCTGCTGATTCACAGTCCAAGAATCAGAGAACCATGGGTCTGAATCTCAGAGAAGTCGAGTTTTTTCAGTTTCCCTTGTGTTTGTGTGAGTTTTCTCCAGATAATTCTGTTTCCTCCATTTTTTCTTTAATTTATTCAATGGAAATTTTAAAATGAAGGTTGCCTAAACAAATTTTTTTATTAACCAGTGAAACCATTGTAGATTAGTTTAGTTTAAGGTAGCTCATCTCAAAAGCAGTACAGTGAGCTGTTAAAAATTTTAAGGAATTTATCATGATTTAATTATAATATATTCTCATATTGAGGTGACACAAACAGGCATAGTTGACAGGTGCTAAAGCTGTCAGCTTACCAATCTGCATTGACTGTGTTGAATAATACTTAAAGTATCAATTGCCTGGAAACTATTATTGTTAATGGCTAATAATCCACTTGTTTTTAATCTAGTTTACTAGTCCTAGAAACAAGACAAATCTGTAATCATGTTCAAAGTCAATGTTATAACCAGAAAAGCTGAAACTCTGAATGACTATAATTGCAGACAAATTTTCTGGAGGATATCAAAGTTGGTGAAAGTAATTTTTTGTGATTGTAGTATTTGTAGAGAGGAAAAAACAAAATTATTCAGTAATGACTTGGATCAAAGCCAATTGTAACATTTCTTTTGTTTAATAAACCTTTACTAAACATTTGGTAGACTTCATTTCCCTGAATCCAATTTTTCGTTTAGATGACAGATGTTTATTCATTTTTTTCTTGTAAACACTACAAAGTATTAAATATTCTTAAGAAATCCAATGTAACTTTATGTTACTCACACTCAAATTTCCAAGTTCTTTACATGCTCCACATTTGGCCATTTTTCCACATAGCTAAGAAGATCCTCTCCTTTTTTGTTGTTTTTTTGTCTTACTTGTCATGTTTGAGTGAGTGTGCACATGTATATATATCCATATACAATATCCATGGCAAATTAAAATGCCATCTGTGCTCTGCCCAGTGACATCATCAATATGTGACACTGCTGTTAGGTTTTACAGCTGGTTTAGTATGCTTTGTTCTTTTCTGTGCTGATTCATAAATTATCTTCATTATTTTTTATTTTGTATTTTTTGGTTGGTGATCTTACATTGTGACTGGGATGCAAAATAATTAGCTGTGTTAAACTACAAGCATGAAACTCACCATGAAAAAGAGAAAAAGTCAAATGCTGAAATAACATAAATTGCAATAAACAGCATGAAAACACATTTATTCATCCCAAGATCTTGACAAATCCTCACCATCATTAAGGATTACACGATTTTAAAAGCTTACTGTGTACTTCATAAATTTTGCTGGGACTCTTCATTCTTGTTTTGGTAATTTTGAATGTGATGGGTCATTTCTGTAGGTGTATTTTATTCTATTTAGAATCTGGGATTAAGTATATTTTATAATAATGATGAGTTAGTTTTACCCTGACACACTTTTACTCAGTTAATGGCCACAGCCATTTTGGTTATTCAGTTGTCTAGACACAACTCTTGGTCATTAGGAAATGTCATACCAGAGGTATTTTCATGTGAAGTCACATTTTTGACACTTTAGAAACTGGCACCAAAGTCCTTTAGCATTGTGGATATTTAAAAAGGGAATTTGCAAATGGTTTGATGAGTTTCTGGCCTTGGAAAATTGTGCTTACCATTTTGACCATGAGTTTGGTTAGCATGCTGGTTTTGGCAACAGTTTGTTTTGAATTTCTGGATGACAGCTTTGGTTTAAATTATGATACTGGTTCATCTTCTAATCCTTCCTTGTTCCTTGGTGTTCAGTTCTTGCACTGCCAGTACACTCTGATTTTGTCTCCAAACATGTCAGCCACTCTCTATTTTTATTAGTAATTCTATGGGCAGCCACCATGGCAATATAATAAATACTAGGCCTGTCTTGCAATTTTATGGGAGTAAAGGACCTCTTGGACTTATAGTGCTGTACTTTTGTGCATTCTGAATTAAAATTAAATTTTGTATTTCAGAGTCAATCACAATTTTCCTGGGACCCTAAGACATTCTGGTCATTTTAAGAAGTGTGATCATTCAACAAAACCTATGGTGAAGAAGGAGACATATGGAGGTGTGGTCCTGGATGGTGAAAGAATGACGTATATGATGTTCTCTCAACTACCCAAAAGTTGGTGATGAAGAATAATGAACCTGTTTGCCTAATAGTCATTATAAATGGTTCCTTTCTTCAGATGTCACAGGGTTTTGCTATCTCCTCCAACCCAGTTCAACAGGCGTCAACAGTGGTGTTTTCCCACTTTTACATGTTTTGTTTTTTTATCCCATACAAATAAGTGTTAATGTACATTTTGCTGACATCAACTATGGGAACTTAGTTCATTTATTCATGCTAGAAGCATCACAAATAAAAGAACTCCAACAAACAAAACTATAATTTTGGATCTGAAACCTAACTTTTACTCTAACTACTCAACCAAGAAATCTGGGAAGACTGATATACATAAAATGGGGCAACCTTGCCAGTTCGTCTGGGAATTAGTTTCCACTGTGGTGTTTTAGGTCTTTCTACCTGCAAACAAGAATTCCCTTTGAAAATTGATAGTGAACAAGTCTTTTGGTGACATTAGTATTCACTAAACTATTTTTAGCCCTGATATTGTAATCCTGTATTAAGAATATTACCGAAAAAAACATTACTAGTGATCAACACATGCATCCTGTATTTCCATTCACAAGATTTAACCACCAAAATTGTTAAAGAATAAGTCTATCCCAAATTCATAGCACATGGCCACTGACTGGAGATGGGAAACACGGCATTGTAAAAAGCACCTCTTAAAACAAATGGCCTATTCTGTCTGTTGTAAATAGAACGCAAATATTTGACAGCCTTGTGAAAGGATGACAGACAAACACATTATTTTTTAAGAGGGGTTGCAAGAAAAGGTCTGAAAAGAGGCCGGGATCATAAACTGGGAATTCTGAAATTAGACCAATGACAAAACTAGAACATGCCCTAAGAAGTAAAGTCACAGAGTGAAAGCAAGGGTGCTAATAATAAATTGTCTTAGAAGCTCGTTATGGCTTCCTCTAATACTAGAAACAAAGATTTGTTATAAACAGTTTTATGATCGAACACATGGATATCTGCGTTGCTGCACCGGCATCTTAAAGAGCAATATGATGATATGAAATATCATGACAATGTCCAAACATTTGAATAGCAAAAGCATCAAACAACATGGCTGTGGCTATACAACATCCTTACAAAATAACTGTAACTGCTGATGGAAAACATTGAGGATGATGCCATAATGGTAAACATTTTTAAAATGCCATAGAAAATACCTAAACCAACTCACATAATGCAGAAATCAAAATATTAAGAAGAAGAGAACTAAAATCACAGCGCTGTCCTTTAGATATGGCAGCTGGAGGCTGGTTTGCCAGTACCTGTTCATTCCATCCATCCATCCATTATAAAACCCGCTATATCCTAACTACAAGGTCACAGGGGTCTGCTGGAGCTAATCCCAGCAAACAAATCCTGGGCAGGGTGCCAGCCCACCTAAGGGCACACACCCACACAGGACAATTTAGGATCGCCAATGCACCTAACCTGCATGTCTCTGGACTGTGGGAGGAAACCCACACAGACACGGGGAGAACATGCAAACTCCACGCAGGGAGGACCCGGGAAGCAAACCCAGGTCTCCTAACTGCGAGGCAGCAGCGCTACCACTGCGCCACCGTGCTGCCCTCTGTTCATTCCATCCCCAGTAATTTCCAAAAAAACCAAAGCCACACTTAAACCAAATCCTCACAGAAATGCCTCTATATCTCCCACTTAGAGGTTAATTTTTCCAAATTAACAGATAAAAATAAAATAAAAAAACCTGCTGCTTTATTGTAAAAACAAACAAATGTACAAAATTAATAACCAGAACTGTCAGATATAATTTCTCCTAACATTAATAGACATTGTTTTAGGAATGTCTTTAATATAAAACTAAACAGCCTGAAATTGCTGGCCCCAGTATTTATAAATTACAGCAACTGAATCTGTATGAAAACTGTACAGCATCAGTCTCTGCTGTCCAAATTTAGTACTATATAACCACTACCCACATTTTATGCACATACAATGCGATTAATCTTAAATTACAGAGTAAGAAGAAGCAATGTAACCAATGAATTGTATAAAAAAATTGAACAACTCTGTCTGTCTGATTCTTACTAAGTGAAAAACGCTTTCACAGTCTTTACCTATACATATTTTCATTGTCAGGAAATCAACACTCATGAAAATGAATGCTCACCCTGTTAACTGAAACAAATGACCATTTTTATTGCACATATATATATATTATATTATAGACATACCAACTACTCATATGAAAATATTTAATTAACATAAACAAATTGGTTTTAAAGAAATGGGTGCATGATTTTGCTCGTCATACTTCAGTATGGATTGATCAAGATAATCCATCCTTCAGTGCATCCATTTCCCACATCCATTTAAGGTTTAGTAAAACTATTCAGTCAGAGGAGATACACATTATATTTTAAAATAAAGCACAATGTACCATGCAGCTTGAATCACAAATGATTTTGAAATAAAAAACTGATTTTGCCTGCAGATTTCATTTTGTAAAATATGATAAGTTCATCACCCAGGCTAGTGTTAAAGATAAAGAAGGTCAAAGACTACTCTCTAAGTGGGATACATAATTAAAAATGTATCTGTTGATGCAGTTTGGCACAAGGCTGGTGATGTTACCGGGGGTCATTGGATGTTTTGAGACTTTCAACATCACACACTCTTGCCCAGGAGATGATCCAGCTGAAGTTAAACAAGCTCTAGTTTGTGTCGACATCACCCACATATTGCTACTCTTAATCCACCCTGAGGCGCTGTCAACTCCATCTCATAGATCTGATGCTTGCCTTCTTGCATGTCCCTATGATTCTCAGGAGATTGAATGCTTTAAAGAAAAACTGACTAGCAAAACCCCTGCTGCCCACATGTTACCCCTTTGCTTTTCATCACGTTACTGAGCAACATTCATAAGCTACAGTGTGGGTCGGAACAATGTGAAAATAGGTAAACACAACAATAGATGGAAAATAAGCTTTAAGACAACATAAAAATCTAGTTTTATGCTGTAAAAATGATAAAGAATAGTTATTTTACATTGCCATTTTTTTAGATGTTTGTAGATACACTGTGTTTCAAGCCTGACTATTCAGAACAAACCTTGAGGTATAATATTCTGTAGAAGTGGAAGCAGCTAGCAATCCCCACAGTGCCAGCAACTCTTGTCTATTTAAACATCGGTAGTGGAAGGTCACAGTACAGGTGGAAAACAGGGAATGACTGAAGTCATTACTGGACTGCTTAGTGGGCAAGTCTTATTTTGTGCAATAGTGTTAAATAACCTTTACATAACCTAATAACAGCCAAATATTTAAAAGCTAGCAACAATATTTGCAAACGCAAAAATGAGTAGATTACTAAATCACAAACTAAATATTTCCCTGCATCCCATTTACAGTGCTTGAAATGGATGTGGTAATTACATCTTGATTACATCTTGCCTGAAGAAGGGGCAGGAGTTGCCTCGAACGCTTGCATATTGTAATCTTTCTAGTTAGCCATTTTGCTTAACTTCTTACCATAATCTTACCCCTTGCTTTGTTTTAAAAGAACTGGACTCAGGTATGAAGCAGAATACAGATGGCAGAACATTTCTACAATAGTAAACTGAGAAGGCAGTGAACTTTTTTCATGTCTCACATAGCTTCACTTTTCCCAACAGCAGAAAATAATCTTTATTTTATTTCAAGAAACGGATGAAACAAAGAAAGATTAAATGACAACAAAACAAGCATTCTAATTTGGGAGCCATAATCAATGATTTTGACATAAAATAAACCTGGGCATCTTAACAAATCAAGTGCCAAGAATAGTCAATTCTGTATTTTAACTGAGTGCAAGCTCTTATTGTAAGCAATATTTAATTATCATATTAGTTTCCGGGCAAGGTTAAAATTCACATTAGCTTTACTATTAATATTTGCTTTTTATAGACTTTCAATTTGATTTTTGGAATGCCAGTTTATTTAAAAGGAGTAAACAACCCGACACATTTGTATGGTTCTTTTGTTTCATATGAAACTGATTGACAGCTGCTTGAGTCATGCCTGAAGTAGAAAAGATAGGCAAGTTCTGAGACAATGCTTTTGTATTTTTAATTCCCTTTGTGTTCCTTTCTATGTATTTAACAGCTTGTGTGCCCATTATCTCCATATTGCTTATTTAATTGCATTTAATTATCTATCATAAATAATCATTTATACTTGCTTGTCAGCTTATTTATCTCTAGGCAGCCAAATTGTATATAAAGAAACTATGTGACCATTGACAGTTTATCCTAAAAGCAAGGGCATTTCTTATTATTATATTTGAATGTGTTAATTTGCATGAAACATATTTATATCAAAATTTGCAACACTGCATTCTCTTTGAATAATGACAGATTTTTATTTTCTGCAATATGTGATTAATGTAGGCTAGTAAACAAAGAAGAATGTGACATTTAAATGATGCTTTATTGATACTAAGGGGCCCAAATTGCCCCAAGAAAACCACCAGCCTGAACTGTCGATACAAGGCAAGATGAATCCATGCTTTCATGTTGTTGACTCCAAATTCTGACCCTGCCATCCAAATGTCATAACAGAAATTGAGACTTATCAGCCCAATTTTTGAGAGCTCATGTGAATTGTAGCCCCAGTTTCCTGTTTGTACTGTAGCTGACAGGAGTGGAACCAGGTGTTGTCTCCTGCTGCTGTAGCATATTTTCTTCAAGGTTTAACATATTGTGCATTCAGAGATGCTTTTCTGCATACCTCAGTTGTAATAAGTGGTTATTTGAGGTAGAGTATTTGGCCATTCCCCTCTGACTTCTGGCATCAAGAAGACATTTTCACCCAGAGAACTACCACTCACTGGATATTTTCCTTATTTCGGACCATTCTCTGTAAACTTTAGAGGTAGTTGTGCATGAAAATCTCAGTAGATCAGCAGTTTATGAAATACTTAGACCAGCTCATCTGGCACTAACAACCCTGTTCAAAGTCACTGAAATCACCTTTCTTATCCATTCTGATGCTTGGTTTGAACTTCAGCAGGTCGTCTTGGCAATGTCTACATGCCTAAAGGCATTGAGTTGTTGCCATGTGATTGACTGATTAGATATTTGTGGTAACAAGCAGTTGAACAGGTGTACTGTTACACACTTGCTTGTAGGCAGTCAACTAAAGGGCTTGAATAATGGCAATTTCATGTCCGACAATGGGGCGGTGGGGTGCACTAACTTTCTCTCTCGATCCCTTGTTGACCATTCTTGGGAAATCTCATATGGCTCTGACCTCCATGATGGTGTCACTTCCAGTCCAGCCTCTGTTGACGTCACTTCCTACAATGGCCTTTAAAGCTGCCATTTTGTCTTTCTTCAACAGTTCTGTTTTGGACTCAGTCGAGTGAACAACTCTCTAACCTTTAAAATACCTTTTTGCACGGGTGGATGCCCCAGATCTTTATTATGTTTAAGTGTTGTTCTTGTCACAGTACCTAATAGTGAGCCAGTGAGCGTTTGTGTATATGTGTATATATATATATATATATGCTGCACTGCTCAAATACACTTGACTTGAGCATTCGTAATTTTCATACTTTGTCAGTGTTTGTGTTACAATTACTTCTTTAATTTCTTAATTTTTCACTTAAGCTGGCACTTAAGTCTTCAATCTGCCTCAAGAATGATTTAAGATATGAAGAGGTAGGGGAAGTGACAGCGAAGGTGGTAGGGAATGAGAACAGCGCCCATACACATGCCCTGCACATCCGCCCTACTGGCCGCTGCCGAAAGTTTATTCTACAATAAAATAAAAATGAAAGAGGAATAACCTTGGGGGTCAATCATCACCCTGAAAGTGGACAGTAGACATCACATAGTATATGTGTACCATATTTCAGGTCAATCTTGTATAGTGTTAACATTTACCCCCAGGTGGAAGTGAAGACTGCATAGTGTGGGGGAGGAATGATCTCCTGAGTCTGTCAGTGGAGCAGGACAGTGACAGCAGTCTGTCGATGAAGCTACTCTTCTGTCTGGAGATGATCCTATTCAGTGGATGCAGTGGATTCTCCATGATTGACAGGGGCCTGCTCAGTGCCCGTCACTCTGCCACGGATGTCAAACTGTCCAGCTCAGTGCCTACAATAGTGCCTTCCTTCCTCTCCAGTTTGTCCAGGCATGAGGTGTCCCTCTGCCTCCCCAGCACACCACCGCGTAGAAGAGGGTGCTCGCACAACCGTCTGATAGAACATCTGCAGCATCTTATTGCAGATGTTGAAGAATGCCAGTCTTCTAAGGAAGTATAGTCGGCTCTGTCCTCTCTTGCACAGAGCATCCGTATTGGCAGTCCAGTCCAATTTATCATCCAGCTACACTCCCATGTATTTATAGTTATCAAAGTCCTTGATTAGGTTCCTATACTCCTTCTCCTGCCCACTCCTGATGCAGCCCACAAAAGCAGTGTTGTCAGCCACCTTTTGCACGTGGCAGGGCTCCGAGTTGTATTGGAAGTCCGATGTATATAGGCTGGACAGGACCGGAGAAAGCACAGTCCCCTCCTGTGCTGCTGACCACAATGTCTGACCGGCAGTTCCAGAGACACACATACTGAGGTCTGTCTGTACGATATATAGGCTATATATATATATATATAAATATATATATATATATATACCAACCACAAGCGTCCTTTACATATATATATATATATATATATATATATATATATATATATATATATATATATTACCTGGTAGGTAACCACCCATGCAATCAGATTGTGATTCAGACTATGAATGCCATGAATGTAACTGCCCCGATCTACATACTGTCAAATAAATGAACCACACGCCGTGGTGCAACGCAAGAGGCTTCGCCTCTAGCGCTGACATCTGAGGTTCCCTTCCCCGAGAGGGGGTGCAGTGAGTGTGTACACCTGATGAGCATAGAATTAGGGCAGTATACTCTTTGCAGTATTTGACAGTAAAACTATTCAACCATTCTATGATCTGCTTCTCGCAACTGAAAGAGGGCACTGTGGTGGATGTTTGCAGGCTCGCAGATCAACCACAAGCATTACCTGGTAGGTAGCTACGCATACAATCAGATTGTGATTCAGACTATGAATGCCATTTATATATATATATATATATTATATATATATATATATTTATATATATTTATATATGTATATATATATATATATACATACAGGTTTGACGAGACACACATTAAAATGGCACTCAGTGCAAGTAAAATTCAAGGCTAATTTGAATAGTAACTATTCAATTAAAACACCTTTAACTGACATTTAGACATAAATCCAGGATATACTGGCTTGAAAAGAAGAACATGCAAATAATGAGTAAGACTTTATGACCAATACTCTCTAAACCCCACCTCATCAAACCCCATATCTACCAATCCTCCCCTCCTTATTTGCTATATATTTATTACCTTGGGTTCTTGTCTAATCATTTTCCGCTGATCATGATTTCTGGTAGGAATTAAAAGCTTAGGAATGAAAAGCTATTTTAAGATATGTGATTCATTTGCTCCCTTTGTGGATTTCCAGCTACAAATATGCAAACTGTATCACAGACCTTTAGCTTGGAGGACGGGGGAGACAGCTTACACAGGGCTTTGTCTCCCCGAGGACACTTGATGGTAGGCAACCCAGGCTGGAATCTCACCAGGCATGCCAGGCATTGTAGTTCTGGGGAACAGCCCTCTTGGATCCAGTGGGTTCCGCCAGGGAGAGCTGAAGGATTTGGGAGTCAACCTCACCTGGAAGTGCTTCGGAGCCGCAGTTTCATATAAATGGAAGTACTCCTGTGGAGTGGATAAAAGGGGATGCTTGCCACAACTTAATGAGCCAGAGCTAGGGGGTAAGGAGGACAACGCTTGCATTTAGGAGTGGTTACTGTGACAAAAGAAAAAGGAAAACAAAGGCAAAGAAATGCTGTGGGTTGTTTGAGTCTTGTTTTGTGATTGCAGCTTGGGAAATGCTTTCTACAAGAGTTTATCACAATAAAACTCTCATTCATTTTGTACTTGTGCCCGAGGCTGTCTGTGTCGGGTTTGGGGAGTTAAAGCACTTCACTTTTTTCACATTTTGCTGTTTTGCATGTTTGTGCTAAAATTATTGAAATTAATTTATTTCTTCCCTTTATCAAGCAACAATTAGTACCCCAAAATGATGAAGTGAAAACAGAACTTTAGAAATTTTAGCAAATTTAATAAAAATAAAAAAAAAAACATGTCATTGACATAGGTATTCAGACCCTTTACTCGGCATATAATTAACTCTTTGAGGACTGTGATGGTTTCACACATAAATCAACATAAAGAGTCTTTAGTTGTATGATGTGGCTGCTGTCACTGCCTGTTCACTGTTTCTGGTAGCAGCAAGGGGGTGGCTTGAAGGCCAGCAGGAATGCACGGTTGGCTGGCTGTCTTTGCAAAGTGGTGGCAATTAAAGTGCAAAGCAATTTGGTTTGTTCCTCTTGTCATAGTAAGTGGTGGTCCTCCTAAGCAAATGTTGCCGTAGGCACATCAGCTGCATAAATGTATTCAGACCCATAGTCAGTCTGGGAGCGATCAGCTGATGCCGGTACCTTACAATCTTCAATCTTCATCTCAAGATCATTTGTATCAAAATTGGAGTCCAACAAGTCAAGTCCGATTCAGAAGTAATTCACAAAACTTCACCCACAGAGCATATTACTTTGCGTATTCATTCCAGATGTCGATGCCATTTTAGAGGCTGTTTGCTCTTCGGAACTTCGGAATCCAGGTCAAATAAACAAAGCTAACTTTACTTCTAGCAAAGAGACGGTGAGTTTTGTTCAGCTGATTACAACCCTCTGTCCCTGGATTTCGACAAAGGTTAACATCTGACCGGAAAGAGTTAGTTAGGGGTACATAATGGTGCAGAGTTCTTAAAAAGAACAGTGCAGCTCAGGCTTGTGAGTGTGGATGCATGACACTTCAATGCTGTGTGGTCCCAGACTGTTTAATGGGAAAATTGGCTGACCGTGCTTTCACATGCAAACACAGTAAGCTTAGTCAGTTTCCTCATTGAAAGAAAACATGAAAGACAAAACAGGGTAATAGAGGTCCAGCTCTGAGCATCCTAGCAATGACCAACTGAGTTGGCTGAGATGAGAGCTCGAGAGGGTACCATAGTTGTCAGAATCTCTGCCCAAACAAGAAGACCCCAAGAGTGAGCAGAGGAAACGAGATGTAAAAGATGCATTGTGCTCATAGGAGAGAATGAAAAGGGAATTCTTGGTTTTAGCTAATTTATTGGTCCCAAAGCCCCGATAAATAGGGACAGTTGGCGGCAAAACCTATAAAACTTCAACCCCGCATAGAAGTGGGAAAAGATGATGAGAACGGAGAGGAAGCTTGATCTATATTGATCGATTTTCTCTGCAAAAAAAAAGCTCATTTTTATTGGAGTATTTATGTATGGATTACACTGCACACTTTTTTGGACATGGCTTTATGATAAGGAATAAAAGTACAATGCACATTTTGCACCCTACCTCTTGTTATATTTCCTCATTGCATTAGTCCATCCCAGTATTGACTATCGATGAACAGAGTTCAAGAAGATGCCAAAGCTGGAGTAAACCTGGGCATCACCCAGTATTTAACTGAAGCAACAAGCTTTGCACACCTGGTTTTGGGGATTTTCTGCCATTCTTTTCTGGATATCCTATCTGAATCTGTCAGATTAGGTAGACACCATTGGTGAATATCTGTTTACAGGCTTCTCCGGAGATGTTTGATTGGGTTCAGGTCTGGACACTGACTGGGCAACTCATGGCCATTGTCAGAGTGGTCCCTATGCTACTCCTGTGTTGTCTGAGCTTTACAGTATGCTTGTGTCACTGTGCTATTGGAAGGTGAACCTTTGCCCAGTCTGCTCTAGAGCCCAGAGTGCTGTAGAACCGATTTTTATTAAGGTTATCTCTGTACTTTGCCCGATTGAGCTTTCCCACAACTCTGTCTAGTCTCCCAGTCCCTATCACTGAAAAACAACCCCACAACACGGTACTGAAACGACTATGTTTCATCATTTAAAATTGATTTACACAGGTCATGAACAGCATGTATAAACAGTGCGTATGCACAGAAATGTTGCGTATGAACGTTTCCGCGTTCATATCGCAATGTATAAAACTTAAACTTGCGTAAAGCTACGCACATTTCCACAGTACCTCATACCCTGTCGTACGCAAGTTCTCCGCTCAGTTTTGCAGACTGGCGGCACCCAGCGTCAAAGCAATGCTACTGTTCCTGTGTGGTTTATCTTTCTTTTTCAGATGTACATCCCTGAGGCGGCTTTATAAATACACTGAAATTAACCGCATTTATTAGTTTAAGGCATCTGATTGTAATTAACCTGTAACAATATAATGGTCCACAGAATGGTCAAACTATTCTAAATACCATAGCTGCTTTAGCGTTGTTACTCTCACTGCACCTTTTTCTTCTTCTTTCAGCTGCTCCCGTTAGGGGTTGCCACAGCGGATCATCTTTTTCCATATTACTTTCACTGCACCACGCGGAGCAGCTGATCGGAAGAGAATTAACGGTATACAGCATCAAGCACACGCTGCCACAGCCATGCTTCCTATTTGAACTGCTGCTCACACGGCAAATGCTTCAAAACCTTTCCTGTACGGACCACGCGGTTCAGAAACAGTTTCATCCCAAGAGCTCTAAACGCGCTCTATCAGTCAATCAACTGCTCCTTGTAGAACTGTTTGTACTTATAAGTACAATTACCTCACTGTAAACTGCCGATACAGTTATAATATTGCACAACCTGAACCACTTTATAAAACGCATATTTACATAAGATGACATTATCATTTTTAAGATGAAATGCAGCAAAATTTGTTTATTATATTATACAGATAAAACTTTAACTTCATTTAAATAATCTATATTGTTAATAATTAAAGGACATGGTGTCACTATGCTAGCAAGGATCTGGCGCTCCGTTCACGGATTGTTCCTGCCTCGCACTGTATGCTTTACTGGGACTAGAATAAGGATAGAATAATTAAATATGTACTACGAAGATATTTCAATGTTCCTTAAATGTTTTGAAGAATCAGCGTTATAAGCTTACAGATGGCTTAACGTCTATTACCGAGCTGATTGTGTGGCGATTAGGTATTTGGAGAAAGAAAAGGAAGGACAGGAATTTGAGGTTAGTACGTTTGAAAGAGACGTACTGCTGCAATAAATGATTTCATCGAAGGCTGCGCACAATCACTGCGCCACTGTTTTCCCATGTTTAATAACGTGCTTTAACTCCTATCATCATGAAAATGATATCACGTATACATCTCAGTATTTTAGCTATTCAGAGATCTGTAATATCATTAATGTAATGGATTCTGTGTCCTGTCAGAGGTAGAGAAAGCCGGTTTAAGAAGCAGGTAGTGATTCACACACATAGAGCACATAGAAGATCAAATGCAAAACAAAGCATTTAACGTGCTTCTTTAGTTGCGATGGGATTTGAGAAACTAGTAAAAAACGATTTTAAGATGAAGTTTATGATGTTCTACTTTAATGACAAAATAAACTACGTGATTAAAGTGGAAATTTCGAGATTAAAGTTGACATTTCGGGCTTTTTTCCCCACTGTGTGCCTGTTTTTTTTTTCTCTGTACCATAATGAGCTTTCATATATGGGCTACGACTCACCTTTTCACGGTGACTTTGATATGTGACAACTTCTTTTTTATTTCGGGCACTGTGCGACTTTGTGAACTTCAGCTTTCGAGTTTCTCTGACACGCTATGTCACTCGATCGACTTCCTTTTGTTGTTTATGCCACTGTTTAAACCAACAAATAGTCTTTTCTTTGCCTCCACTTGGTATTCACTGAAATTCTATTTTCCCCTGTGCTTTTCCCATTGTCTTTTCACAGAGCGCTGAGCTTAAGGGCTATTTATATTGATTTGCATATTCAAAGAGATGTAATTCTAGGAGGAGTTGGGGTGGGGCAGCAGGCGCGTGCACAAGCGTTACTTTTCACGCTGACCCGGATTTATTTAGCGGAAGAATGTGGACGTTGGCAAACGCACAGATTTATGCATCTGGATTTTTCTGTGCGGAAGCACATTTCAGCTTTTGTGCTTATGTTATGTTATAGTGCAAATTCTACGCACACCATTATGCATAAGGCCCCTGGTCTTCTCCAGACCTGACGCTAATTTTGGTTTCATCACACCACGGAAACGTTTTTCTCACAATCCTTTAATTGCATTTTTGCATATCCAAGGAGGTCTCCAATTTTCTATTACTGAGTGATTCTACCTGGCCACTTTGTCATAAAGCCCAGATCTGTGCAATGTTTTCATGCTGGAGGCTTCTTTCATCACCACATGATACTGTGATCTGGAGCTCAGCCAGAGTGACTAGCTGTTTTTTGGTCACCTCTCTTACTGTGGCCTTTCTCGTTTTTAAATTTATTTATTACTGATGCCTTTATCCAAGGCTATTTACAACATTTAAGATACAATTGGTGACTGGCTGATGGTCACACAGTATCAGTAGGAGGATTTGAACCTACAGCTTCTGGGTCTGAAGTCCAAAGCCTTAACTACTATGCCACACTATTTCTGTCTTCACCAATTGCTCAGTTTGACTGGGTGCCCAGGTCCAGGAAGAGTCGCGGTTGTTCCACATTTCGTCCATTTAAGATTAACAAAAGCAATTGTGCTCTTTGCTGCTGACATTTTCTCAGATCTGTCTCTTGACACAGTCCTGTCTCTAGCCTGTGCAGGTTGACCACATGGCTTAGTTTTTGCTTTGATACACATTGTCAACTGTGGGACTTTCTATAGAGATTTGTGTGCCATATCATGTCCAGTTAACTGAACTAACCACAGGTTAACAATGATTAATAGAATGGGATACACTAGAGTCAGATTTCCAGTGTCATAGCAAATGGTCTGAACAATTGTGTCAATGTGATCTTTCAGTTTTTCATAAATTAGAAAATTATTGTTAAAGTTCTATTTTTTGTTTGTTCGTCACATTCTGATGTATTGAGTGTTCCTGGATGTGGGGAATAATTATTTATGACAAGGCTGTAATGCAGGAAAATGTGAAAAATGTGAAGGATTCTGAATACTATGTGACATATCTTTCTGTAAAATAAACAACAAAGCCACACGAGGAATATTTGCAGTTTCTTGACATGAAAAATACACAACTTATCTTGTACTACAGGAGTTGCACCACCAACTCCACTGAAAAAAGGAACTGCAGATTATACAGGACCTTTTCTTAGTTAAAAATTATTCCTTACATTGAAAATTGAAATAAGTTAATTACTGCCAATGAAATATACTTTACAGAGAGGATCGAAAATGTTGTTTAATGGAAGATGAAAATAAATAAATTTAATATGTGTACATTTAAAGCTTGAGGCAGAGATTAATTTAAGGTGGGTTTACTCTTGCAGTGTAAGAGCTTGCCACTACTGCTTCAAAGGTTTATGGTATATACTCTATTTTAGCATAACACTGTCATCTTTGCATAATAGGAACTTTGATTGATGATGCATAGAAGAAGTTATTTAACCTTTTACTGCCATGATCATTACAACGATCTTTATTTTTCTGTTCTGTAGTTAACAGGGGTGGCATGGTGGCGCAGTGGGTAGTGCTGCTGCCTCACAGTTAGGAGACCCGAATTCGCTTCCTGGGTCCTCCCTGCATGTAGTTTGCATGTTCTCCCTGTGTAAGCGTGGGTTTCCTCCGGGTACTCTAGTTCCCTCCCACAATCCAAAGACTGTGTGCTTGGAGTGTGTGTGTGTGCCCTGTGGTGGGCTGGCACCCTGCCCAGGGTTTGTTTCCTGCCTTGCTCCCTGTGTTGGCTGGGATTGGCTCCAGCAGGCCCATGTGACCCTGTAGTTAGGATATAGCGGGTTGGATAATGGATGGATGGATAGTTAATAGTTGAAAACATTAAAAGTTGCTCTATTCAGACATTGATAAATAGATTAATAAATAATAATTGTGCATCTCCCTCAAAAACAACGTAAATTTAATAACAGCAGGACACATTTTTTATTGTGTCCTGTTAAGTGAAATCTTATACTTGGCATTGCACTGTAAAACACTAAAATAAGTCTGTGTATTCTAGGAACAAGCCAAAAATTCAATTTTTAGAATAAATTAAAAAACAACTAAATGAAAGCTGATTAACCAAAGAATGAGAAAGAAAGAGCCAAAACATACTGTATATGCCACATAATTAACGTGTACACTGAGGTCTCATTTCTCTACATAATAAAACACCCTAAAATATGATCTTATTTTATTTTCAAGCACATGATATATTCATTTTTGGTCATTTGCTGACAAAGACATCAAAGCCCAAATTTGGATAAAAGATGATGTCACAGTGGATTAATTTTGAACATCATTCAAATACCTACTTCACCTGTAGTGTCATTTAATTTTATGCATTGAAATTGTGGTAATAGATATCTAACTACCAGTTGACAGAATCAATTCCTAATCACAAATATAGTTCTTTGACATTTATAAATAAATCATAAATATCTGAAGTAGATGACACTAACTATATTTGTTATATAAGAGAAAGGATTCGCAGTGTAAGGTTAATTTTCATGGTCTAATACTTGTCACATACATGCACATGGGAGACAGTTGATAGGCTCAAATGGTGTTATTTCTCAGTCAGACCAGGGGTTGGCGCTGTCATCTGATCCTTTCTCCTTTTGTCCCTCTGCAGACTAGCAAAAGATGTCATCACCAGCGCACCCACTAATAACATTATGTCTGTCTCTTTCTGATGATGCCGTATCCATTCTAGAATCCACCCACGGAAGACATCATTTCCTGTTCTGCTTGTTGTCCATTTCCTCTTCCTGTTTCAGCCATATATATAACCCAGTCTCATCCTGTTAGCTCAGTTCTGTTTTGAACTCCATTCTATAAGGAGGTGTTTGATTTCTAATTTGCATTTTTTCAGTATATGGGGTGGCCATCCCCAAACCTTTTTATGCCTTCTGCCTTTTTTCTTTTCACATACTTAATGATCCTGTCAATAGTTTTTCAAAAAGCTTATTTTTAGTGCCATTCAAATGCCTCTTGGACTTAACTATTTGCCTGGCAATTTGGAAAATAATTTGCCATTACTAAATTAATAAGTTATTTGTTTGGTCCTTAGCACAAAGTGTTTGAATCTTCATCTCCTTCTTCTTCTTCTTTTAGCTGCTCTCGTTAGGGGTCGCCACAGAGGATCATCTTCTTCCATATCTTTGTGTCCTCTGCATCTTGTTCTGTTACACCCATCACCTGCATGTCGTCTTTCACCACATTCCTAAACCTTCTCTTAGGCCTTCCTCTTTTCCTCTTACCTGGCAGCTCTATCCTTAGCATCCTTCTCCCAATATACTCAGCATCTCTCCTCTGCACATGTCCAAACCAACACAATCTTGCCTCTCTGACTTTGTCCCCCAACCGACCACCTTGAGCTGACCCCCTAATGTACTCATTTCTAATCCAGTCAATCCTCGTTACACCCAATGCAAATCTTAGCATCTTTAACTCTGCCACCTCCAGCTCTGTCTCCTGCTTTCTGGTCAGTGCCACCGTCTCCAACCCATATAACATAGCTGGTCTCACTACCGTCCTGTAGACCTTCCCTTTCACTGTTGCTGATTGCCGTCTGTCACAAATTTGTATCTTCACTCCAAAAAAAATAACACACCTCACATTTATTCATTTCACATGTTTTTGTTGTCGACGTACATGTTGCCCATTATACAGCACTACTCAAGCCTGTTCACATTTGTTTACACAAATCCCTAAATACACACACATACATTAATCTATATATGGTAATTGTAACAATATACACTACTGGTCAAAAATTTTAGAACACTTTACTTTTTAAGGCAATGTGGGCAGTTTAATATGTTAATATGAATAAGAACAAAAAAAAAAAACAATGACAAATAGAAAAATAAGTCAAGGAATCATTAAGTGTACAAAATTTTATTCAAATTTTCAATTCATCAAAGTAGCCACATTTTACTTATATAACAGCCAAACTGTGGTAAACCTTTTGATTCAGAAAGCAAGTCACTCTGTGCAAGTTACCAACTCTGCCTCCAGCAAATGAATCAAAGACCATCACACTTCCTCCTCCATTATTGACAGTCAGTGTCACACACTGAGGAACCATTTTTTCACCAGCTCAATGATGTACACACACACTGATGAATGAAAGATTTCAAATTTTGATTCATTTGTCCATTAGAATTTCTTCTGGCCCTATTTTGTCCTTTCTTACTGCCACTCTTACTGCCAGTCAAACCTGCAGCACAAAGTCAGCAGAAACTGAGACTTGCTGTTATCAACCAGTGTTAAACTGTGCTTGAAGATGTTGTGCTTTGAGGCGCCTATCACGCAAGCTGGTGACCCTTAGGAATTTGCCTCCTGATTGGGTTGACTTCGGGTCTGCCAGATCTCTTCCTATCAGAGTTTCTACCAGTTTCAAATTGTCTTTGGGTTGTGTTGAGCACGGTACACACTGACCATTTGATTTTTTTTTTTTTTTGCAAATTCTGTAAATGAAATTTCTAAGGGCAATTATGCTCTGTCTCATTTCATTTGTTAATTGCCATTTTTTGCCATTCTCACTGGAACTTACAACTTTCTACAGTGTAATATTGTACATGTGGTACTTCAGAGTGTGTAGTAACACAGTCTGTTCCAACTCTGCTTTAATACAGACAGATGGTTTTGAAGTAATCAAGAGAAGTTGGGAAACCTGTGCAACTTGAAAGGCTTAATTTACTTTAATTGCTGCAGAACATATGTAGGTTGTAACATATTAGTTGTTCCCTGAAGAAAGGCCATTTGTAATATTCTGGAATTTCCTTTTTGCTTACCTAAACTTTAAATTTAAACCTCTGGCAGTGTACTTCTTAACTCTTTACCATTTTAGGTCATTCATTGCATCTCAACTGATTAAAATTGAAGAAAAACTGGAAAAACTGAGATGTTCTAAATGTTTTGACCAGTATGCACAGTATATATATATATATATAAATATATAAATATATATATATATATATATTAACAAAGCATAAAACAACTCATAAAGGGTCTGGAGAACCTGAAGGCAAACCCTATATATTGTAGAGTGCAAAAGACGCTACAAAATATGTGTGTTAATGCAGTGTTACACTAGTCCCATTGTTCAGGTTGAGTCTCTCTCAAGATGGTGGTGGATTCATTTATGGTGCATTCTGGGAGGAAGACATGGACACAGATAGGCTGGTCCCGGAAGTGGCGTCAAAGGTGGTGACACATCAATCTTCCTTTCTGCAGAGAGGGTAGAAGAAGAAATACCAATTCTGCTTAGTCCCCCCTAAATAAATATTGTCACACATGTGCGACTAGGATCAAGTTGAGTGGACCAAGTAAAGGTAATCATGCCCCAGGCCAGGGGGTGGGTGGGTGCTCTAAACCCTTTTCTGTTATCTCTGCTGACCAAACACGGGAAAATCTGCCTGGTTTAACACCACTGTCTGTTTTGGTGCCCAGACGGATGTTGCATCCTGTTCCGGCTCCCAGATGGACGTCACTTCCTATTCCGGCTCCCAGACTGACATCACTTCCTCTTCTGGCACCCAGATTGACGTCAATTCCTGTTCCGGTCTAATGACATCACTTCCAGTTTCCAACATATAAAACCTCCATCTTGACAGATCAGTTTAGTTCATTTTGGGAACTCAACCAGAGAACATCCTTGTGTTTCCCATAAACCTTTTGCAGCCAGGGACAAGATACGGGTGGCTGCCCCAAACCTTTCGAGTGTGTTGAAACTCATTCTTTTAAAATATATATATATATATATATAGCAAAATACCCGCGCTTTGCAGCGGAGAAGAAGTGTGTTAAAGAAGCAATTAAAAAGAAAAGGAAACATTTTAATAATAACGTAACAAGATTGACAATGTAATTGTGTTGTCATTGTCATGAGTGTTGCTGGCATATATATATATATATATATATATATATATACACACACACACACACATATAAACATATATATACACACATATATATATATATACATATACATATATACATATACATATATATATATACATATATATATACACATATATATACACACACACACATATATATACATATATACATATACATATCTACATATATACTGTATATACACATATATATATACAAATCTACATATATATATTAGGTGTGGGACTCGATTGAAAAAATTAATCTAATATAGTAACCTTAGCCAAAATTATTTTGTACATTAGGCTAAAACAGTGTGATCATTGAACATTTTGTAATTAGATGTAATTAGAATTACTAACGGTCATGGAAGTCCAATGATCCCCAGTAAGAGCCACAAAGTCCGCTTTCTGTAATGCATCTAATTTTGCTTGCTTTTCAGTGTGCACAAAACCACGCTTTTATCAAGGCTTCCGTCGGGTAGTCTTTTGAAATGAAATTTGCCTCCGATTAGTCATAGGAACACGCTTTATTCCCACTCTAACATTTTTTAGCTCTGATGTGTGCATCAGTGTAATTGATGTACCAAGAAATCATGCACTGACAAAAGTTCCCTTTGCTTGGAATGCAAAGTGTGATTAAATGAGCTATTTTTTTTAACAGGTTATGGAGTACATGCATCGAAGCTTCTCAGCTGTGCTTGTGCTAAGAAAAGGAAACATTTTAAAAATAACGTAAGATGATTGTCAAAGTAATAGTTTTGTGACCGTTATGAGTGTTGCTGTCATCAAGGATTTGATTATCATTATTTCTTGCAATCAGGTTCGTATTTGGAGGATGTGTTGTGTTCAAGTTATATTCCGTGTTTGTCAACCGTTGTAAAGATAACAGGTTTCATTCAACGAAGTGTTCACCACCCAAATCGGTACTCGTCAATGTAAGATGTTCAATAGGCATTCCCGGGATTAAGTTGTGGAAATTGCCTGGGAACATTTAGCGGTAGCGTGTGTATGAACTTAATTTAATCTTTTCCAGTTCTGCAAAGTCAGTTGACGTGAGCCGCTCGGAGTACATGCATCGAAGCTTCTAAGCTGTGCTCATGCGATCTCGCGATGTCAACGGGTTTATTTAATGTTAGCAAAGACCCGGCACTTAAAAGTTTCTTGCTACAGCAATTTTAACTCCGTTAGAAAGTGATCCAAAGTCTCGTTTATACCTCGTGTCTTTTCATTAAACTTGTATATCGCGAATACCACATTCGTCGTAGGCATGACAAATGGCAGCAGGAGTGTGTCTATAAACTTAAACTTAATTTAACCGTACTTTGTTTTCGCAGTAGCTGCACGTATGAATATGCTTGTATACATCACTCGCTTCATAATCTTTTGCTGTCTTCTCAATTGTGAAATGGCGTTTTCTGTTCAACGCTCTTTGGAGCTCTTCCTTGTTTTCTACGTACTGCAGACACAACTCCGCCCCCCACGGGAATCGAGCTGAACTCCATTATATCCAGTATATGTAGAAAAATAGGTTCCAGTTATGACCATTACGCGTAGAATTTCGAAATGAAACCTGCCCAACTTTTGTAAGTAAGCTGTAAGGAATGAGCCTGCCAAATTTCAGCCTTCTACCTACATGGGAAGTTGGAGAATTAGTGATGAGTGAGTGAGTGAGTGAGGGCTTTGCCTTTTATTAGTATATATATATAAAGTGGCAGACTGGGAGAGGGACAATACATCCCCCAGGACATGAGAGGGCAGCAGCCCTGGTGTGCATCAGAACCACAAGATGGGAGCTTAGAAACTCAAACTCAACCCTGTTGGGGCCAGTGGCCACCGCCAGGTGGCACCCCGATGATTACGGAGCCATGGACTGCAGCACTTCAACCACACCAGGAAGTGCTCCCGGAACAGAACCTAGATATATCTGGAGTGCTTCCGGATGCCCATGTAGCACTTCCACCACACCAGGAAGTACTGCAGGAAGGTCATCAGGGAGCACCTGAAGCACATTCGGGTGAAGTATAAAAGGGGCTGCCTCACTCCATTCAGGGAGCCTGAGTCAGGAGGCAGAGTTCGGAGCTTGCAAGGAGAGGAGTAAGAGGTGGCAGAAGAATGAAGAAAAGGAGAAGAAAAGAAGAGACTGTGAGCATTTCTAGCTAATTGGTGCACTGTGTGAGGTAAAGGAAAAAAAAATAAACATGTGTGTTTGGACTTCCTAGTGTCTGTCTGTAGTCGGGCTGAACTTCCACTATATATATATATATATATATATATATATATATATATATATATATATATATATATATATATATATATATATATATATATATATATATATATACACAGTATATGTACTATGATAATAATGCAACACAGACATCATAAAGATTTGGGGCAGCCACCCCTTTATTGTTTTCCAGGTTGCAAAAGTTACGTTTTTTAAGCACGATGTTCATAGAACAGAGTCCACAACAGAACTGCCTATTACAGAAAAAGATGGAGGCTTTAAAAGCCCGTAAGGGAAGTGACGTCATCAAATGGGCTGGAATTAGAAGTGAGGTCTTCTGGACCGGATGTGACGTCAGCAAAGGGGTCAGCACCGGGAGTGATTTCTTCTGGTCCAGAAGTAACATCAGCAACGGGGCCGGCACTGGGAGTGATGTCTTCTGAGGCGGCGGAACATTGCAGGATTTCCAGGGAAAGGTCTGTAGGGAACTGAGAAAGACAGTCAGTGCACTCCACCGCCCACTGGTCAGATGTTTTATTACCATTACTCAGGCCCTTTAGCTGCCTCCTACTCACATGTGTGTGACAAGGGCCCCCCCCATCCCAGACCCATCAGGTCGGGGGTCCTGCACCGAGAGGTTGTGGGCCTGAGAGATGGCATCAGCATTGGCATGGAGAGAACCCTTACGATGACTAAGCGAAAACTTGTAAGGTTGGAGGTCAAGAAACCACCTAGTGACCTGAGGATTCGACTCTTTGTAAAGGGCCATCCACTGAAATGGTGCATGATCCGCCACCAGAGTGAACTCCTAGCCCAAGAGGTAGTTCCTCAACTACGTATTTGCCCATTTAATCGCAAGGGCTTCCCTTTCCACCTCTGCATACCTGGTCTCCCGGTCTAACGGTTTCTGGCTCAGGTACATGACAGGGTATTCAACACCATTGACGCTTTAGCTCAGCACGGCACCCAGGCCTATGTCCAAAGCGTCTGTCTGGAGAATAAAAGGGAGAGAAAAATTAGGAGCTTTTAATATTGGTGCTGAAGTAAGAGCCTGTTTTTAGTCACAGAATGCAGCGTTCATCATATCAGTCCATACCACATGATTTGGGGCCCTCTTCTTTGTCAGATCAGTCAAGGACGCCGCTCTCTCTGAAAACCATGGTATGTACTGGTGGTAGTATCCGTTCAATCTGAGAAATGCTTGGACCTGCCGCTTGGTTCATGGACAGAGCCATTTTAAAATGGCATCTATTTTTGAACACTGTGGTTTCACGATACCCCAACCCACCAGGTAGCTCAAATATTTATTCAGTCCAAAGAAACATTTCCTGGGATTGATACGAAGCCCGACTTCTCCTAGTGCCCGTAATACCACAGTGACTTGCTGCATGTGTTCCTTCCATGTGCTGGAATAGATGACAACATCATCCAGATTGGCAGCGCTATACACATTACGGGGTTGGAGCACTTTGTCCACCAGACGCTGGAAAGTCGCAGGAGCCCCATGCAACCCGAATGGAAGGACACAATACTGCCAGTGTCCGCTAGGGGTGCTAAATGCGGTCTTGACCTTCGCGGAGTTTGTTAAGGGAATCTGCCAGTACCCCTTTGTCATGTCAAGTGTGGTCAAAAATTCTGCTTGGCCAAGCCTCTCGAGGAGGTCATCCATGTGAGGCATGGGATAAGCATCAAATATGGAGACTTGGTAAGCTGACGGAAGTCATTGCAAAACCTCCCATCAGGCTTACTAACCAAGATGATTGGACTGGACCAGGGACTATAACTTTCCCCTGTCACTCCTAGTTCCAGCATTCACTTGATTTCCAGCTCCACTTCTGCTTTCTTTGCCTCAGGAAATCTATGGGGGCGCACTCGGACTATAACCCCCAGTTCAGTCACTATGTTGTGCGCAATCTGAAAGGTCCTCCAGGGTTTTTCACTCACCACCTCAGAGACGGACAGGATAGCTGATTCCAGCTCCCATCTTTGTCTATAGATTAATTCATCGCCGAAATTAAGGGTGTCTATGTGAGCAAAGAATGAGCAGGGCTGAGCGAAGGAGGGATCTGACTCCCTCTTCTTCCACAGCTTCAGCAAGTTTACATGATAAACTCACTCACTCACTTGGTCTACGATTGGGTTGTTTCACCAAATAGTCGACCAATCCTTTTCTCTCCTTAATTTCATAAGGGCCTTGCCAATGGGCGAGTAATTTAGAATGGGAGGTGGGAACTAATACCATGACACGATTCCCACTGGACGGAATTCTCAGAGCGTCGTGCCATGGTCATAATAACGGGCCTGTGCTGCTTGTGCCTCTTCCATATGACTTTTTAGAATAGTTCGGATTTTCCCAAATCTTTTGCGTAATTGCGTGATATATTCCAAAATTTTTGTAGAGGAAAGAGCCTCTCCTTCCCAGCCTTCTTTCAAAATATCCAATATACCTTGGGGTTGTCGTCCGTATAATAATTCAAAAGGTGAGAACCCCGTAGAGGCTTGTGGGACATCCCGATTGGCAAAGAGCCCGAGGAGGAGGAGTTGATCCCAATTCCTACCATCCCCGCTGACCACCTTGCGAAGCATCTGCTTGAGAGTCTGATTAAACCTCTCCACTAGACCGTCAGTTTGAGGATGATACACCGTGGCCTTTAAGTGCTTTATTTTCAGTAGCTTGGCTGTTTACCTGAACGTCTCCGAGGTAAAAGGCATCCCTTGGTCTGTTAGGACTTCTTTAGGAATGCTGAGACATGCAATGACCCTGACTAGTTTCCGTGTGGTTGCTTTAGATGTAGCTGAGCGCAAGGGAACAGCTTCTGGATATCGGGTCGCAAATCCACAAGGACTAATATATATTTATATCCTTGGGCTGAGGGCTCTAAGGGTCCTACAATATTGACGCCGATTCTTTCAAAGGAGACATCAAGTAAGGGAATGGGAACGAGAAAGAGCACAGTCCTTCCTAGGAATTTGCCGTAACTGACATTCCAGACAAGAAATACAAAAACAGCGAACCTCCTCATTAATTCCCGGTCAACGAAACAGAGCTTGATCCGCTTTAAAGTTTTTTCGGAGCCTAAATAACTTTCAAGGAGGTGGGCGTAAGCTAATTCACAAACTATAATGAGGCCTAAGTTTTTATCGGGAGTAGTCAATAGTTTACCGCATTTATTATCAGACCAGTCCCACCCCAGAATTGCTGGAAAAAGTGGATTACGGTGGACCACCATGGGGAATTTTTTTAACGATCCTCCCTGACTCATGCAACATAGGGCGGTATTGTACATACCGAAGTCTCGGGGGCCCGGGGGCCCAGAAACTCAGAAACAGGCTCTGATTTATGTGGAAGAGATTTATTTTTTAGGACGTAATCTCCAGGAAATCCACTAGAGGACTGTTCTGCTGTCCCAGATTTCAAGACCGGCATGGGTGTTTTTATGAGCTGTATAAGCTCTTCCATAGAATGGAAATCTCCCCAGTCCGACTGGGCAAAGTTTTTGAGCTCTTTAGAAAAATAAAGCAGGCTACCTGCTGCACTATTTGGCAGGTGGTCAGTTCAAATGACCTTAGCCATAATGCCACCTGCTCCCAGAGGGTCATAGCCTGCCCCTGGATTGATCTCTCTGGATCAAATTCCCAATTTTTTATTATTCTTGCCTACTGGACTGAGGATAGCCCATATTTAACTGGGACCTCAGCCCCAATGGGTGGCTCAGCTTTCTCCTCTGTGAGAGCATAATAAGCCCTTTTTCTTTCATCCCCAGAAACCAGCCTATATCTGTTTGTCCCTTTCACACTCTCCACTTGGTAAGTTACAAGCCCGGGGTTGTATTTAGGGAGTGGAGCCTGCATTGAGTCCTTCCTGACCACCAAACGAACTCCCCACCCCCCCACCCCCCAGAAACTTGGCCCCGGTACTTTCCTACCTGGTTAGTTTTATGTTTGTGTCCCGGTTTCTTCTGGGACTTCATCCTGCCGACTACACCACTGTGATAATAATGCAACACAGACATCATAAAGATTTGGGGCAGCCACCCGTATATTGTTTTCCCAGTTGCAAAAGTTAGGTTTTTTAAGCACGATGTGCATAGAACAGAGTCCACAATAGAACTGCCTATTACAGAAAAAGATGGAGGCTTTAAAGGCCCATAAGGGAAGTGATGTCATCAAAAGGGCCGGAATTGGAAGTGAGTTCTTCTGGATCGGATGTGACGTCAGCAAAGAGGCCGGCACCAGGAGTGATGTCTTCTGGATCAGATGTGATGTCAGCAAAGGGGCTGGCACCAGGAGTGATGTCTTCTGGTCCAGAAGTGACGTCAGCAAAGGGGCGTAATGTCTTCTGAGGCACCGGAACTTTGCAGGATTTCCCGGGAAAGGTCTGTAGGGAACTGAGAAAGACAGTCAGCGCACTCCGCCACCCCCTGGTCGGATGTTTTATTACCATTACTCAGGCCCTTTATCTGCCTCCTACTCGCACGTGTGTGACATATATATATATATATATATATATATATATATATATATATATATATATATATATATATATATATATATATATATATATATATATATTTGTCACAAGAACGAGCCAAAGATTTCAAGAAAGGTTTGGGGCAGCCACCCGTATAATATTCCCTGGCTACAAATGGGTAATTCTTACTAATAATGAGTTGTTTACAGGTTTTTGCTGAGACAGGACGTCATGTAATCAAAGGGACTAGACCTTGAAGTGACGTCACTAGAGGGCCGGAACCAGCACTGGACTTCCCGTGGGTGATCTGCAAGGGATTAAGAAAGAAAGTCAGTGCACCTCGCCACCTACTGGTCTGGCATGGAATTACTATTATTCAAACCCTTTAGCTGCCTTCCAATCGCACATGTGTGACAATAAATATATACATTATATATTTTGTTTAATTTTAAGCCAATTTTATACAATTATATATATATGTACTTTTAAGCCTGGCTTTTCAAACTGGTTGGTTACTTGATTTGTACAGTAAATGTACAGATTTATTTGTACAGAAGTGTGACTATTTACCGTTGACTCCTCAGGGAGCCACAAAACTTGAGAGTGAAAATAATCATGACAATTTATTATACTGTCTCATCTTTTTCTCATCATTCTTGTTCTTACTTTTAATTTAAAGCAACTTTGAAGCAGCTTGTTTAATGAGTTTTGTCATCTTATGATTCTAAGTTGTCAGGTTAATCAACCTCTTCCTTTTCAAGTTGCATGTTTACTTGAAAAGAGAAATGCAATATATTGTTGGTGGAATACCACAAGAGGTAAAGTATATTAATTTGAATTTAAGGTTATTGTGTTAAAGCATCTCTAAGGTGAAGCTCTTAAAATATTGCAAAATTTGAATAGCTCTTAAAAATTGCATTTCATAAAACAATGACTAATATTTCCTGAGTTTCATAAGGGATATTTAATGAATCCGCTCATTTTTTTCTCTTTCATGTATGATAAATAATAAAGGGATACAAGACTAACTTACAAGTTCATGTGTACTCTTATAATACCTAAATATTATGGAAAACTGAAATCATAATTTTTGGCAAATAGCTACACTTATCTTGCTTTTAAAGTACAGTATGTGTGCATGTTCTTATTACGAACTGTCTAAGACCTAACACTCAGTTTTGCATCTATTTTATTTCCTAAATATTTTTTCTCTTGGTTAGGGAATAGTCACTGATAGCAAGTCAACTGAAAGAATAATAATGATTCGAAGAATCACAAATTATTCTGGCAGCATATTATTGCCTTGTGTGTATTTTATGAGAAAACCAAAAACCTATGCCAGGAATAACATGCAGAGTGGCTGGAAATTGTATTTGAGTTGCTTCCAAATCCCTTAGTCCAGAGTACGGTTGCAGGGAAGTAGGATCCCATTCCAGCAAGCATTGGGTGCACAACAGGAACAATCCCTCAACAGACGACAGTCCTTCTCAGGGTATAAAGTTGCCAACTTAATCCATCAACACTGCATGAAAGACAGGACACAATCTCAAGAAATCTTTTTTAAAAAATCCAATGCAAAACAATGCACATTAACAATGGAAATTGTAAAATCAGTTATTTCATTTCTATTTATATCAAAGGGCGGCACGGTGGCGCAGTGGTAGTGCTGCTGCCTCACAGTTAGGAGACCCGGGTTCGCTTCCCGGGTCCTCCCTGTGTGGAGTTTGCATGTTCTCCCCGTGTCTGTGTGGGTTTCCTCCCACAATCCAAAGACATGCAGTTTAGGTGGATTGGCGATTCTAAATTGGCCCGGGTGTGTCCTGTGGTGGGTTGGCACCCTGCTCAGGATTGGTTCCTGCCTTGTTGGCTGGGATTGGCTCCAGCGTGACCCTGGATTCAGTGGGTTAGTGGATGGATGGATTTATTTCAAAGGGTTGAAATATATGAACATGTTGACATTTTGCTTATTTTCAAAGTATATCTCAGATTCAGTTTAGGTTAAATATTTTGGAATTTTTGGAGGCAGTAGTAATGGAGGGATTTAAAACAAAACTGAGTGCCATTATGAACCAATGCACATCTTCTTTATGACACACTATCACTGTGGACTTTCAGACAAAAAATTATTCATCAGAAGTGTGTCAAGAAACTTTAATGGGGCTCCTTTATAGATAGTTTTTTCTATCTATCTATCTATCTATCTATCTATCTATCTATCTATCTATCTATCTATCTATCTATCTATCTATCTATCTATCTATCGTAAAGGTCAATCCTGACACAGACAGGTATAGGACACAGTTATAACAGCACACATGACTTATTTTTCTTTTCCCTTGTGGGAAACGCCTTACTCATTCCCCACAAGTCTCTGGGAATGTTTCATACAACAGCAGGCAACTATTAATGTGGAGTTTATTTGTTTCCCCCTGTGTTTTCTCTGGGATATGCATTTCATTTTTTATATTATGTTAATTGTCAGCCATAAATAATAATGTGCATGATTAAGTGCATGGCCTCCACATTGTTTAGGACTGTCATTTTGTCTACTGTAGAATGAATTCCTGGTGTACACCCAATACTGCTGGAAAAAGGCTCAGCTCATTTTGATAACATATTGGAAAAAGAAGATTCTGATAATGAACTGATGGATATATATGATGGAAATAATAGGTTAGGTTAGGTAGAATTTATTATTTTAGAGGGAAATGTTTTTAAAACAGGAAAGTACAGAACATAAAGCACTGTTACACAGATACAAGAAAATAAGCAAAAACACAACAACTGACAATATATGTACACACACTCAAGATTAGTACAAAGAAGAATAATGACCTTGAACAGTGTACAAACTAATTCAGAATATAGCAGCACTCCTACAAGTAACTGAAAAATAACTGTTGATGGTCAGATCAGAATATTAAATATAATTATCTTTTGAATCTAAATTACTTTAAGAAGCCTGACTTTTTTAGTTAACACAAAAAGAGAGATTCTTTAATATAACAAGATTAACAGAAATTCAATATTATGTCTTCCAGCTCAAAAAGAGGGGAATAAAAAAATATGAGACCAACAGAATACATATTAAATGTCGACTGTTTTAGAAGAGTCAAAGGGTCTGGAAGCAAGGATATACTTAGAATGACCCTTTTTTCAGAAAGAGACTGAATGAAGGGAAGTTAAGATGCAGCATACTCTTTCTGCCTAGGTGGGTTATTAACATAAAGAAAACAGAAACAATACAGTTGTTTTCATTTGCATATTAAAAATCTTCTCAATAGTATTCCACAGCACCAACAAAATCTTGATCTCTTGCCACATTCTTTGTCTGTTTCATTTTCTATGCCAGAGCATAACTGAGTACTAATATTTATGCCAAAACCAAAAAGAAAATAAGAGCTACAAAGAAGAGAATGCTGGCAATCAGACTTTGGAATTAATGAACTTCAGAATGGAAAAAAAAGAAAGAGTATCACAGTGCAGGCATGACAAGACAGACATGTTGCAGGACCCTGTTAGTAGATGAGTGACTGGGAGCAGACAAGAAAGAAGAGGACAAAAGACTGCAACTGAACTCTTCCAAATACTGCAACTTTAATTTTGAGCCATAGACTTGGTTTTAAAAGGACGTACTAAAGAGAGAAATACCTACTCTGACTGACTGAATTACAGAACATTTAGAAGGAGAGACCTTTAACATGCCAACCCAGAGACCCGCTATGGAAAATATGAGCAAACAAAGAACTCAAGAATTTAAGCAAACATGGCATTTCACACAGATGTGCCTCAGAGTGTACACTGGGCTGTGAAACACACAGTGACCAGAAGGAAGGAAAGATGTGCATTCAGAAGCAAAACTCTGGCTTTGGTATGTTTAAAGGAGTTAAGTTTAAAAAATAAAGCTGATGTCAGTTAAAATATAGGTGATGCTGGTAAATATGGTGATGTATCGCATCTTATATATATTTTGGCATTGTTTAGTCTCATGCATTTCATCAGCAACACTTTACATATAGCAACTTTTATTATTGTGATATTACCTGCCTACAATAGTGTGACTAGACATTTTTACAGTATTTCTACTAAACTTTGCTAATAAAAGAAATAAAGTATTTTGGAATCAAAAGACAACATTGTTTGCTTTGTGCCCTCCCGCTGTCATCTATGGGGAGGAATAAAAGCTTTAGATATGTCAAAAATTTCTATCTCCGGTTTTAGACGGATCTCAACGTTTTAGGGTCCACTGATACCAAAAACATTCATATCTTGATGATGGGTGTATATCTGTCTGTTATAGTTTCTTGATGACGATCTAGAGCTAAAACTCCTGGATGTAAAAATGCCAAACTCGAAACTTAAGTCAGTTATGAGATGACAATGTGCTGATTCCTTTTTGAGCCAAATCTGTGCAAAGGAAAGAGGCACTCTAGAGGAACCCTCAAATACCATAATTCTGCAATTAATTACCAATTACTATTATAATGGGCTATTTTATGATCAAAAAGATGAGCGTCAGAGTGGTAAATAATTACTGACATGTTATAGAATAGTTCGGGTAACTTGGTTCCTAGGGCACAAAGCTTACTGATGCTCATGTCTGAATTTTTGTTTTTCCAGTCAGCTAGATTGTGACATTGTAAATAATCACTCAATTTAATTTGTATTCTACACACCCAAGCTTCCTTATGCTCTAAAAACCTGTTTTTTTTTTCCTTTCTAAGAGTTAAAGGCTTCTGTAATTTCTATTACATGAAACCTGAGTGAAAGTTTAGGTAAGTAAAAACTCAGGTATGGAATAAGAATAATTGAATGTGCTACTGAGCAGTCTTTGGTGTAATGGCTAGCATCACTAGGCCTTCTTATTTTCTGCCTTTGGTTTTTGTGTTATTAATTTATTTTATTTTGTTAATATTTTTATATTGATTGCTAGGAATGTGATGTATCTGATGTAACGACATAGTGACCATGATGTGTGAAATGGCCTCAATCCTCCAAACTGTAGCTTGCTAAAAGAAGGACCTCACAAGAGACAAGCACTTGAGCAATCAACAAAAGCAATATTTTGGTAAGATTATGGTTTAGCTTTTTATTTCAATTTGGGCCTTGCCTTTAAAGATTGTGTTGAAAGTTAGCTGTGTAGCCTAATGACCTTTTAAAAGAAAAGAAATATTCTTTTGTTTTGCCTTTAAATAAATATTTTTTTTCTCTACTACATAAAAATCCAACCAAAAGGACATACCCTACATCTTATTAAAAAATAATACACAGGTCTTCCTTCCTTGTCCAGTGTGGTCTAATGAAGGCAAGTTGCAGTCCTCAAGTAACACAAAGAGAAAGAGAGAGAATCCATGATTGGAATCAGTGAACACATTTTCTTCATATTCCTGAGATGTGCATCATAGCATTGATGGAAATGTTTGTCTGCATCATCTACGATTCAGTTCCAAGTCACTACATGGATGGAAATTTGATTGAATATGCTGCAGCAGCTCTGGATGTTCTGTACTATTCTGCATAAGTAAACCTAACTGCAGTTTGTGCCTGTCAGCCATCACTGCAAGAATAATACAGATGTGGTCAATTATGTTTTCTCAGATTGGTACAATTATTTCTCCTGAATGCTTGTGAACTATGAAACATTTAATAATAGGTGGGGGGTCTAGCTGCTTTGAAAATGTTTAAAGCTGGCCTGTTCTCCTCTAAAGACTTATACAATAAAATTCAGGGTATTACTTGTATTGTATGTCCACACTGTTCTTTTTCATTACTTTTACATTATCTTTACTAAGCAGGAATTCAGTTGTCCTTGTGATTTATAGCAAATAAACTAAACAAAGCTTCTTTCAAAATGGCATATTTAAAGTCATAAGGGTAGCACTACAATAGCTGCATTATCTTTCAAAACTATAAAAAGAGCCACAAAAACAGTACTTAACAATGACTTGTACCATATGGCATCAGTGTATGTCTCAGGTATTCATGGTGATTCCTGTGCAGCTTCAGAACCTATTTCAACTAAAAAGTGAATGTTTGAGCTGAATGAATATTTAGTTACCATGGATGTCAGCACATTCTAAAGACGAGTCAAGGTAAAAGAAGGGGAAATCACAAGGGTCCTAAAAAACACCCCAAAAATGTTTTGGTAGGTGGTTACAGACAACTTATCTTAAACAAAACAGGCAGTGGATGATATTTGTGACTATTTGGTCACTACAATCACTTTTGATCTTTCTGTTGTGGAGAATAAAAGGGGGCTATAAAATTGAAATAATCACTTTTACTTTAGTCAACTTTGTACTGTCATTTGTAGTGTTGTATTATCAGATTTACTTAAGAGCAATCTCTCATAAACAAAACATTTCTGATCATTGATTATAAGCTTAAGTAAGATAACATTTTACCGTATTGTAAAGAACCTCTGAATGAATGAGTACAACTCCATTGAATTCCATTTGTTGACTCTTTGTGCTAAGAAATCAGCAATTTAACACTGTTTTTAAACGTAAATGTCAGAAAAGGAAATAGATGAGCGATTAACACTAGAATTACCAGAGCCTATGAAAAAACACGTAGATCTGTCCCACCTTAAATTGCTTTGCACCTCTCCATCAGTGTCTTTTGTCCTGTAAATGTGTCAATAAACAGGAAGCAGACAGCAGCCTACTATCACATCCCCCCCACCACCGCACAGTTTTCTCAGCTCAAATCTATTTACCTGCGTGTCAGTTGCTTAGAGTTATATAGAGTGAGAAGTCAAGCAAAATGACACCTTTTATAAATACTATATCATTATTTGGAACACATGCAACGATCTATGTAAACACATTGTTAAAACAGAAACGTTTTTCATGTTTTAGTAATAATTGACAAAATGTAGACATGAAGTGTATAATGTGTGAAGCCTGAAGTTCAAATATCAAATAAACACTTTCACAAAAGGTACAAATATAACAGAACAAATGAATTTCTATTCAAGAATATCCATCCATCCCGCTATATCCTAACTACAGGGTCACGAGGGTCTGCTGGAGCCAATCCCAGCCAACACAGGGTGCAAGGCAGGAAACAAACTTGGGCAGGGCACCAGCCCACCGCAGGGTGCACGCACACAGACACCTACACACCAAGCACACTCTAGGGACAATTTAGAATCGCCAGTCCACCTGACCTGCATGCCTTTGGAAACTGGAGCAAACCCACGCAGACATGGAGAGAACATGCAAACTTCACGCAGGGAGGACCTGGGAAGCGAACCAGGGTCTCCTAACTGTGAGGCAGCAGCACTACCCACTGCGCCACCGTGCCGCCCTATTCAAGAATATAACTGCAGAAAAAGAAACCGCGTTAGGGTGCGACACTAACACACATTTGCTATGACTGCTTCGGTGGCACAATGGTATCAACTGCTGATTGGTAATCAAAACTTCACGGGTTCAATCCTGGACAAGTCCATTTTGAGAAGTGAGCTGCTCTTATTCTTACTATTTTAGAATAAAAACACACATTTGATTCCAGTCTGTAACAGCCGGTGTAAATTTATGAAACTTGTAAAGGTTAGGTGTGTTTTGTTTTTTATTCAGTTTTATTCTCTCAGTCGCGTTCACGATCCCCCTTACCCCCGCCCCCCCGACACTGCTGTTTTCACATAAAGACGCGCTATAATAGAGGTGACCTCAAATGATGACGACGGTTATACATTGGAGCAAGACTGCACACTGTACTTTGTATATGTACATGGGAAGCTCTGCAGTCTAAGTGTGACTTTATGCTGTAGGAAGTAAGTAAATAAATAAAGGTAAATAAGTAAATAACATTTGATCCTGCTCTTATATACAAAGTACAGCGACGACAGCTTCGACCTTCAGCTATAGACTCTTCAGTACACGAGCGACTCTCCACGCTAGTGTTTAGATCTGGATAGTGCATGTGCCCAAAACATTAACATTTATATGTTACTTACATAAAAGCCAGACTGAATGTTATTTACCTTGAGTTATTTACTTACTTCCTACAGCATAAAGTCACAAATAGACTGCACGGGCATGCTCAAAAAATACGTGTAATGCCACAAAAAGTGCCTACTGACATTTTAGTACGCAAGCAAACAAACTGGAATTGCCTTTACTACACTATTGGCACACAGACTCATCTTGCTCAACTGGAGGAATCTTAACTCTCTTATTCTAAGTCAGTAGGTGACTGATGTTATATACTATTTGAAACTGGAAAAAAATCAAAATCTCACTTAAAGGAACGGTGCAAAACTTTTTCAAAACCTGGCAGAATCTAATCAATAACATTTTTGAATAAGCTTTTAAAGTACTGAGGAAGCAGATTCTCTCCCCTTTTTTCCTTTTTTTAATTACTTCTCCATTTATCGTTATTCACTTATTAATTCATCTACTTACTTATTTTTACTAGCTTTAAGTTTTAAGTTTTACTCTGCTGGCTTAGCTCTCTTTCTCAGGGGTGGGGGTTGATTTGTTTTCGATCTTATGTTTGTAGAAATTGATTTATTTGTAAGGAATGTTCTGTGATTTTAATAAAATCAATAAAATAAAAAAAATAAAAAAATACAGGGAATTCCAAAGCAACTGATAAATATTGCTGAATGAGAGAACTGTGTTACAACCAAAACTCTGTGAAACTGAAATATTTTTGAGGTTATTCCTATGTTACAATCTTAATCTGACATTTTCCTAATGTGTTTGTCATATTAAATAATAAAAAAATCCAATTTTGGTTAATTGTATACACTTAAATAGCACTATTCTGTGCAACCCAGAACTTTGGTAGTCAGCAAATTCTTTTAATTATACAGCTGCTCAATTGTCAAATTGGTCATAAAATGACTTGACTGCACAGCTTGCACATATACTGCATATGGTCGCTACTCTTTATGCTCATCTAAACAGACACTTGTAAAAAGTAAGCAGTCCTTGTTGCAAATGCATGCCAACCTTCTACTTAACTAGCATTTCAATTAATTATGGATCAGGTTATTATTTTTATATGCATTTTATATGCATATCTTTGTAGTAGAGAAAAATAAAGCACCAAAACTGGTTAGAACTTGAGTTGCACAAAGATGTGTTACAATCTGTGATAGTGTACAAGTATGAAATTATCTTAAAATATTATTTTATAGTTTATATTGTATATATGTATTACTTGCTTGCTACCACATTTAAACCAGCTCTACAAAGAATGTCAGCCTTTTACAGGGTGTACTGCATATAGGTAGACAACACTGAGATAATCTCTAGAATCACTCTTACATAACACATTTTTTTTTAAATTCTGGATTGCAGGGGACTGTACCTTATCTCAGCAGCATAGGGTACATTGCAGAAACCAGTCCATCAGAGAGCCCATTCATGCATGAACATATACATGGGCATTTTGGGTTAATTACCCTAACACTCACATATTTAAGGGCAAGAATGAAAAACCTGGGACAAAACAAATGCAGACACAAGCAGAATATGAAAATATGAAGACTTGATGCAGACAACAGTTGGACACATCATTTGAACCCACAATGCAGGATACCCAAAGCAGCAGTGCTAATGTTGTTCTGCCATACTACCCTGTCACTCATATATGTACAGTGCACTTTGTTTGAGTATAAGACGTAATTATAGGCAGGAATTTTAAAATACGTGTGCAGTGTAACAGTAGGCAAAATAACTTTAATATATAAAATATTTACTCTATGCTAGAAAATACATGATCTCAGCAATTCACCATTGCAACTACTTCTATTGTGCGCCAATGGTAGACTTTCTTTCAGGCCCAAAATGCATGCTTATAAGAACTGAGTCTCTTCCAAGTATTTTCTGTTATTCTACTGCATGTTTGTAATGGCACCTTTCTAGTAAAAAGCTGCCCATCTGAAGTCATCAAACTACAAACTGTTCTGTATTTCTAGAATTACATACTAATGTATCAACACAAATAGAATAATTTCATGACACTAGCCATTCCAATAATGTCATGTTCTTTGGTTTAGAGTTCTGTTTTAGCCACAGGGTTACCTACAGAATAAAATATTAACTCAGATCATAAATCATATTTGGTTTTTTTTACTCCATTTCATATTAAACAGTAGTGTCTGGCTTGTAAAAGCATTCCAGTTATAGTCAATGATTTTTTACAAATCATTTTTTCTCCCACAGTGAGTATTCTAAATAGAGAGAATGATTAAGTAACATAATTAGATTTACTGAATCACAACATGTGCAGCATTTTCTTGTATGGGTTGTGAGCTTTTTGTCTCCCAAAAACTTTTTAAGAAAAAACAACAAGTTTGTTGTCATGTGTATCTAGTACAATTAAATTTTTACTTGTGTGCCTCCCACAAACTAGTAACAGTAGTAGAATGACAACAGCAGATAAAAAAAACATTGAATACAACACCCTATGCTGAATACAACATACATATACAATAAATACATGAGAATATCTCTGTAAGAATGAGATATTGATGAATAGCCTTATGACCTTTGGATAAAATCTGTATCTGAATGTACCAGTGAAAATCCAATTGGTCCTCTACTATTAGATGAAGTGGGGTGGGGAGAAAAGTGACACAGTTGGATGTCAGTGGTCTTTAAAAATAATACTTGCCTTTCTAAGACTAAATTATAAATGTCCTGACTTTGAGAGATTTCCCTACATGATCTCATTGTACACCACTTTGATTTCACAATACTTACAACTAAGGGTTGCAGTCACACTATTGCCATTAATTTCTAATAACTGAGGTTATATGTGTTTATATCAGATTCATAGTGTGCCTATCACAATAGTTTATCTCATAATAAAAAATAATGCTGGTAATTTAAACAGACTGGAGATAGGTTAAACTACAGCCATCTGTTTTAGGTAATTTCTGTTAACACAGCACACAGACAGCTGGACAGATCCTGTCACATTTGTTGCTATACCTTGATTACTGTCAATCAATATGTTATTGTGATGCATTAGTAAGAAAGGAAACCAGATGTTTTTTGCCTGCTGCTGTGGATGTTTAAAAAGTTTTTGCAAACAACAGCTATAAGTCAGGCATAAGTCAGGTTTTTCTGCTGTCATTGTCATCATCATCATCCGCCGCTCTACAGCCCATTTAGGATCCTAGCTTCTAGAATACCACTTCTTTGTTTTCTGATATTACTCTCCACTTCTGAACCCCATTCTTCACATCATCCAACCATCTTTTCCCCTTCTTCTTGTACACTGTCTCCCACCTGGTCTTCACACCTCTTACTTCTGGCACCTTTACATGTTCTTTGCACAATATATTGTTCCTTTGTTATTTCTGCCACTATTCTAAGTTCTCCATACAACCTTCTCATTGGTTCTTATTCTCCACACCATGCCTATAGTCACAGGTGCAAAAGTCTTCCTCAAAATCATTCTTTCAAATCTCCATCGAAGGCTTTCCTCACTGGTAGTTAGAATCCAAGCTTCAGACACGTTTGTTACAATAGGTCACATTACTGTTAATGCTAACTTTTGTTGTTCTTCTTATTGCCTTAGATTTTAAAAATATGCCAGATTATTTTTTTTGGGAAAACAATAACTCATCTGTATGGAGAAGCCTTCAGTCTGTTACTAATTACAAAAAGACATCTCTCAGTGCTTACTCGGGATTCATCCCACCCTGATCAACTTAACAATTTTGACAGCAAATTTGAACAAGATGCCTAGTACCTACAATCTCTCTGCTCTTCCAGTTCTTAACACACCAGCCACTTCTTCACAAAAGCCTCTCCCCTCTTCTTCCTTTTCTATCAAAGAAAATGATGTCTAGAAGCTGTTTGCAACACAGAACTGCAGTGAGTCCGGATTCTGTCTCGCCTGCAATAATCAAACACTGTGCTAAGCAGCTCGCTCCTCTCTTCACAGACATGTTCATTCAGTCTCTTGTACAGTGCACCATACCTGATTGCTTTAAATATTCTGTTATTGTTCCTGCTCCCAAAAGTGATAAAATAAGCTGCCTTACTGATTACAGACCTATTGCTCTTTTATCAGTTTTAATGAAAATATCTGAATGGCTTGTTCAAACCTATCTGAAGTCTGTTACTGATCTTGACCTTCTTTAGTTAACATATCGAGCAAATAGATCTATGGACAATGCCATAAACATGGGCCTTCACTTTGTGCTGGAGCATCTGAACAGTAAAGGAACTTATGCCAGAATATTGTTTGTAGAGTTCAGTTCAACGTTTAGCACCATTGTCCCTGAACTGTTGTTAACTAAACTTCTACATACTGTATGAAGGCTTGTGTGTGTATAGTATATGCACATGTATGTCTGTGCACTTGCATGCACACTCACACGTTTACTTGCACATCATCATTTACACATCTCATTAATAATTGTACTATTCTTCAACTTTGTATGAAGTTTTTCTTTTTAACTTATGCTATTGATGTTATTTGTATGTGGCACTGTGTTATGTTATAGGCAGCTCCAAATTTACCAAGTCAAATTCCTGTAGATTAAGTGCTGCCAAACAAAAGTGATTTTGACTTAGGTTGCACAATAGCAGAGGTTACCCAATGTTAGCCCTGCTTCCATTTAATCTCTATTCAGATTTTTATCCTGTGATCAATATACCCAAGTAATTAAACTTCCTAGTGCTTTCAAATGCCTTACCTACTAATCTTATTTTCATGTCCTCCTTTTGGCTTCCATAAACATAACCCTGCCTTTAGCTTTTCCTGGTGTGAGATACAGTTTTAGTGCTTTATGACCAATGGATGGGACTTAAGCTGCTGGACCCCATAACCCTGCCTATCATGCAAGCATTGAACAGAGTAGTTACAAGAACACACCCCTGACAAATGCAGGGTTTTTTCCTCCACTCTGCACAAGACTCACAATACCAGCGTACAGGCCAGCCATGATATCCAGCAACTCTAGAGGGATCCTGCAAAGTCTCAGGATGTCCCAAGGGCCGCTCGATCAACTGAAGCAAATGCTTTATAAAAATTGACAAAGGCTGAAAAGAAACTCTGCCAATATTCGCGTTTGCACTCCATGAGAACCCTCTGTTCCAGGATGCAGTCAATAGTAGACTTCTTGGGCATAAAACCAAACTGCTCTGGTCACTGATAGGTGAGCAAGTGATTATGGACCCAACTGAGTATGACCTTAGCAGGGACCTTAACTGGCATTGAGAGCATTGTCATCCCCCTGTAGTTGCTACAGTCCAGGCGATCACCCTTCCCTTTCCAGATAGGGACAACAAGTTCTGTTTTCCAGTCAGTTGTGATGACACCAGTCTCCCAAATGGAAGCAAAAATTGCTTGCAATGCTAGGAGGACAGCCTCATCACCAGGCTGGAGAAATCCACTCTGCATACTACAGATCCCTGCAGCCTTCCTAACCTTCAGCTGGTTCACCACCTGTGCAACCTCAATGAGATTAGGGGGTTCACAGCTAACTGTAGGATCAGCCTCAAGAACCACAGACTCAGATATATGCAAAGTCCTAGTCGAATGATCAGTTTTAAACATGTAGCTATTAATATTAGTTAAAATGCTGAAATTCATTTAAATTATAAAAATAAGTAAGAACTTGGAAAGGTACTGATTTATTGCGTAATGGGAACCTGAATGGTACACGATATGCAAGAATATCAGAAGCTTGCTGCTGAGATTGTCCAGCCAGAGAACAGACGCCATTGTCCATTGTTAAACCCATCCTATGTTTATATCACTTAGGGCAGCTGTATCTTTCCCATGTTATTATTAATGAGTGCAAACAACATTTAGCTGTAGATTAATAACCTTAGTCCTTCACAATAAAATCAATTCAGTTTTCTATATGCTTGCATAATTGCTTTCCTCTTCCATGTATTTCCAAGGAAGTGACTTTTTTGTACTCTGTAATTTAATTTACCTAAAGCAGCAGAGGAAGGGTGCTGCTGTGTGAGCTCTTTGCACATGTGATCTGCGTGGTGATTGACTTACTTGCATCTGTCAGACGATAAACTAGGGAAATTATACAAAATATAAAAGTTCAAGCAACTACTTTGAAGGTAAAATTGAAACACTAGGGTACTTCCTATCTGAAGTCGAACAGAACACTTCTCTGTTTTAAGATGGATGAGTTTGCAAATTTTGCAACAAAGATTAAACTGTCTGGACAAATTTCTTTGAAGAATAAGCGTGACACATCTCAACAAAATTGCTCCACGGGGGGCTAAGTTGTTTAGATAGGTAGGTAGATAGATAGAACTTTATTGTCCCCAGAAGAATTTTTTCTTTTTAGAGAACTTCTTTAAATAAATAAATAAATACATAAACAGATAAATAAATATATATACACACACACTATGGTCTGAAAACACACCAAAATTACCATAAAGCAAGAAAATTAAAAAGAAAGAAAAGTTCTTGACAATCACAGTCACAGTGATGCATTATGCAGATGTATGCTGTTGGTATAAAGGAGTCAGAGCAGCATTTCTTGACACACTTCTGCTGAATAAATTGTTGACTGAAAGTATTCAGAGTTAGTGTGTCACAGAGAGGATATGCAGTATTGTTCATAATGGCACTCAGTCTTAGTTTAATTCTCTCCTTCACTACTGCCTCCAGGGGTCCAGAATGTGCCCTATAGTTGTAGTAGTAGGACTCTCTTGAAATGATGTTAACAGCCCAGCAGACCACAGTGTAATAAATCACACTGGTCTTCATAGAGTTGTAGGAGATGCAAAGAATTTCACTTCACACATTAAAGGAAAACAGTCTCCTAAGGAAAAAGAACCTGCTCTGCCCAATCTTATATAGTTCATCTGTGTTACAAGACTAGTCCAGCCTGTCATTACTGTGGACCCCCAAGTATTTGTATAAGTGCACCTCTCTGCATCCACTCGCAGACATTGAGGCTCTTTGTTGTGGTGAAAGTCTATAGCCTTGCTCACAGGCAGACAGACATGAGCTTTCTATGAGCTTTCACAATAGATGTTTTGTGCATTGCACCTGAAAATGAAAGGGATAAATAAAAATACTACACTATTAAAAATACGTTAAAGCAAGAAAAAAGACGAACGTAAATCACTATGATATATCAATTTTTAAATATTTATATCATTATAAGTAGAATGTACAAGTCAAATACCATTAGAAAAGAAAACTATAGTATACAAAACATGAAAGAGGTTATATCTATTTATTTTTATTTCTTTATCTGGGATAATTAGTGCTTGCTTATATTTTGTCACAATGCTTTTGTCTTTTTCAGCTGTGTGCTTTAACAGAGCCAGGAAACCTAATGTCAGAGGATGTGCAATATTGCAGATGGAAAATGTATGAGGAGGGAATCTGAAAGATACATCAAGCTTAGAAAGAAACAGTGTGGGTAGTTAATGAAGAGGAGTTTTTTCCATTAAGTCAAAGTGTAATATTACCCCAGAATGCTGGGTTAAATTATTTGAGTAGGAGGTGCAGCTGTTAAAAAATCAATCACAATCTAATGGAATTATTTTAAAGCATGAATAGCAATAAGATACATATTTTATTCCTTTTTGTTTATTAAAATTTTTTTAAAAATCTCCTGGAATTATTAGCCCTTTGTATGGAGTTATTAGATTTTAAATGGATTACATACTATAATTACACTTGGATAATGCTGTGTTTATTTTAATATTTTTAAGACGTTGTCTGTTTAGGTTTGGCTGTTATTAAATATAGAGGCATTTTGCTTTACATAAAGCCTAGAATGACTCTTTTTATGTGACTGTTTTCAACCTTAGTTATTCCTACATTTATTCAAGTAATTCTATGCTTTGGATTATAACTTCTCGTAAGCTTTCTACTGCTCCATTATGCTGTATGTGAGTTCAGGTGTAGATAAATCTGAGAAAGTCCCCCTAAAAGTTGGTCCAAAACCACTCAATACATTTCTTATGTTGTGCTGTCAAATTAACAGTTTTCTATATGTTTCACTTGATAATGATAATAATTTTGGATCAGCTCTCTTGTTCTTGTTCAGGAAAAAAAAATCTCTGTATAGAAGTGCACTACAGTAGGTTCTCTCTACTATTTATGTAAATGTAGTCAATACTTTATGATAAAGAAGGAGTATTTGTATTCCTCAATTGCAGCACTGTAAATAGTAGGGAAAATAATTCATTTAAATCAGCAGTACAGGCAATGAACTTCATGTCAAAGTATAAAATTTGGTTTGACAATTTAAAAATACAGCATTCGTTCATTTGTTGTCTTATTCCACTTATTTTGATTCAGAATGTGAAGGTTCTACAGCCAATCCGAGAGAAACTAGAGGAAATGTAGGATGCAACTCTGGATGGCAGGTGAGAGCCCACTAAAGAGCATAGTCACAAACTAATACAGGGTCATTCATTTTTCCAGACTCACACATGGCTTTATGATGAAAGTGAAAAACAGAAGTATTTAAGAAAAGAAAAAGCACACATGAAGAATGGGCAAACCGTTATTCAAGCCCTGTCTCTTGAACTTGTCAGATAGTAGGCCAACATTAACAGATTGTTTACAGAGCCTTTAAAAATGGAATAATTTCATTGACAGTTATAAATCCCCGAAATGCCATGTAAAATGTTGATATATAGACATTTTGAAAAGTCATGTAAAAATTGCATTAGCCTGGGTTTAGGCTGATATACTTGAAAATTGGTTTGAAGTACATTAGCAAGCTATAAAAAAATCTAGATAAATCACAGGGGCAAGTATTAAGGGCAAATGGAAAACATTCAAGACTGAATGTACAAAGATCCTGAGTGTTATGAACACTCAAAAAGTTATGTTTTCTTATAGAGTATGTAGCGCCCACATGCAATCAATTCTATTTATTTTAGCTAATTTTTTTAAATTAAGATTAATGTGTGCCGTTTTTAAGGTTTCAACTGCTTTTGATAGGGAATAAAAATAAATTACCTTTTTGTTGAACATTTTTGCAAATAGTATAATGTAACATGAAGATGGAATAATAAAAAAATTGAACAGTTTACATTTATTCGCATAGTAGACACTTTTATCCAAAGCAACTTACAAAAGAGGTAAACTATCGAGTAACATTAGGTTAGGGCCTGTTTGTTCAGCAAGTGTAATAGGACAGGTAACACAAGTTGATTGCCAAAAGTGATAAGTTGTAATAACTCATACATTTACAATCAATAAAACAATTACACTTAGGCAAGAATATGAAGTATTGCAGCTGAATTTTTCCCCCTTTTCAATTAGACAGATATTCACAAAACAGATGGGTCTTCAATTGCTTCTTGATACACAGAGGGAGTGAGCTGTACAGATGGAAATGGGCGGCCCATTTCACCAACTCAGAGCCACACCCAAAAAAGAGTGTGGATTCAGACTTGATGGCACGTAAAGGTGGCATCACCAGACACTGTTCTTTGGCAGATCTGTGGACTAGAAGGAGCACAACACTTCAACAATATCTCCATATACTCAGGTGCTGACCCATTGACTACTCTGTAGGCAAGCATCAGAGATTTGAACTTAATGCGTGCTGCTACAGGGAGCCAATGTAACGGCCAGTAGAGTGGAGTTGACATGTGCCCGTCTCGGCTGGTTAAATACAAGACATGCTTCTGCATTCTGGATCATCTGCAGTGACTTGATAGCACATGTTGCTACTCCTGGCAGAAGCGAGTTGCAGTAGTCCAGACGCAACAAGACCAAAGCCTGGACCAGAAGTTTTGCTGCATACTCTGTCAGAAAAGGTCTGATCTTGCAGATGTTGTATAACATGAACCCGCATGAATGAGAAATAGTAGAAATGTGGTCAGAAAAAGATAGCTGCTCATCAATCACCACCCCAAGGTTGTGAACTAACATGTTGGGTGCTAGCAACCATGAGCCAAGCTGTACAGAGAGGGGGAGTTGAACAGACTGGCTGGCCAGGATCACAAGAAGCTCGGTTTTTGCGAGGTTGGGCTGTAGGTGGTGGTCCTTCATCCATGTTGAGATATCAGTAAGACATGCAGAGGCTCTAGTCGAAGCTGTATTGTCCTCTGGATGGGGGACAACAGTTACAGCTGTGTATCATCAGCATAGCACTGATAAGAGAACCCATATGATTGGATAAGGGAGCACAGTGAGATGGTGTACAGAGAAAAGAGTAGAGGACCCAGCACTGATTCTTGGGGTACACCAGTGCAAGACTGGTGTGCCTTTGAGAACTCTCCTCGTTGGGACACACTGTAGGATCTTCCTGAAATGTAGGACTCAGACTATCTGAAAGCAGTCCCAGTGATGCCAAGGTCAGAGATGGTGGCTAGAAGGATGTTGTTGTTGACCATGTCGAAGGCAGAAGAGAGATCTAACAGAATCAGGACTGATGACATGTTGTTAGCTCTAACATGGTGTAGCTGTTTGACCAGTCAGTAGAGCTGTTTCATTCAAGTGGTGCCCCTTGAAGCCGAAATGGTTTATATGAAGCAATTCATTCTGTACAAGGAAGGAAGAAATCTAGTTAGAAACAGCATGTTCAAGTTTTGGAAAGAAGGGACAAGAGAGAGACAAGCCTATATTTTTAGCCTGGGATGGACCAAGTGTTGGTTTTTTAAGAAGTGGGGTTATCAGAGCGTGTTTGAAGATGTTAGGGAATGATCTGGAGCTAAGAGAGGTGTTAATGAATTGTGTAATTGCAGGAATGAGTGATGGGGAGATGGCCTGAAGGAGATGTGAAGGAATAGGATCAAGTCAGCAAATAGTGGGGTGATTGAAGAGAAAAATGGAAACATCAGTAGCAGACACTAGAGAGAATGTGGAGAATGTTGGGTGTTGCTTGAAAGGAGGCTTAATAGGTGGCGCCAAGGGTGAAAACTGTCTTCTGATGGCAACCACCTTATCCCGTAAAAAGGTGGCAAAGTCATCAGCAGACAAAGAAGTTGGGAGAGGAGCTGGAGATGGGTTAAGAAGGGAAGTGAAAGCAGAGCACAGAAAGCGTGTGTGAGTGGTGCTATTAATTCTGGTCTGGTAGAACCCTACCTTATAGCATTGATGGTGGCAGAAGAAAAAGATATAAGAAGGGACTGATACTTAGACAGATACTTAGTTTTTACATTCTTATATTTACAAGTTAGCAAATTTAGGTAACTTTATTTTTTTGTTGAGAACATTTACTCTGCCTGCATGCCGTCTCCACTCTCTTGAGCTTTTTTGATTAGGATTACTTGTGTTCTGTATTATGCATTTGTATTTACACACATTGTCACACTACCAGGAAGAAGGGTTCTCTCTGAGTTGTTTTTCCCAAGGTTTATTCTATACTAGCAAAATACCCGCGCTTCGCAGCGGAGAAGTAGTGTGTTAAAGAAGTAATGAAAAAGTAAAGGAAACATTTTGAAAATAACGTAACATGATTGTCAATGTAATTGTTTTGTCACTGTTGTGAGTGATGAGTGTTGCTGTCATATATATATATATATATATATATATATATATTGTGAACTTGAACCCGGACACAGGCAGACAGACATCGTTGGTTTCACCACACACTTATTTATTTACAATATTTACAGGTTGTCCCGCGCTCAACTCCCCAGTGCCTCTTGTACCGTTCTACCAATTCTAGGCCTTACAATGCCTCTTTCAGTCCTCAGGCCTTACAATGCCTCTTTCTCTCTTTCTCTCTTTCCTCTGGCCGCCTCCAGTCCTCCCGCTAGCTCCGTCCTCTTCCACCCGACTTCCGCTCCAGACTGAAGGGAGGCGGCCCCTTATATAGTGCTCCCGGATGAGCACCAGGTATTTCCAGCATCCACTCCTTGGCCACGCCCCAGCGTGGCGGAAGTGCCGGCTGTCCTCCCGGCAACTCTCCGGCGCCACAATAAGTCTTCCCCCCAGCACTTCCTGGTGTGGCGGAAGTGCTGGGCTCCAGGGTTCCTCAGGCTCCAGGGCGCCGCCTGGCGGTGGCCACGGGCCCCTACAGGATTGGGCTTCCAAGCCCTCTACCCGTGGCCCCCTATCCAACCAGGGCGATCGCCCTTGCGATCTGGAGGAGGCACAAGCCCTCCTCTGTTCTTCCTAAGGCTTCCCGGCCGGGCTCCATCCCCGCCCGAACCACACGGGATAAACCGGCATCGGGGCGCCGCCTGGCGGTGACCTCGGGTCCCTACAGGGTTGGGCTTCCAAGCCCTGCACCCGAGGCCCCCAACATAACCAGGACGGACGCCCCCTCGCGGTCTGGAGGAGGCACAAGCCCTCCACTCGTCCTCCTGGGCGTCCCGGCCGGGGACCACAATATATATATATACTAGCAAAATACCCGCGCTTTGCAGCGGAGAAGTAGTGTGTTAAAGAAGCAATGAAAAAGAAAAGGAAACATTTTGAAAATAACGTAACATGATTGTCAATGTAATTGTTTTGTCACTGTTGTGAGTGATGAGTGTTGTTGTCATATATATATATATATTTACACACACATACATAAACATATATATATATATATATACATATCTATACATATACACATATATATATACATATATATATCTACATATATACACATACATATACACACACACATAAATACATACACACATACATACATACACACACACAAATACATATATATATACATACATACACACACAAATACATATATATATACATACATACACACACACATATATAAACATATATATACATATACATACATATCTACATATATACACACACAGCTATTTCATATCAGTGCAATACGCTGTTTGTTAAAACGGATAACTCCGCTCTTACGTGCAAGTCTGCGTGGATATTATGAACTATCGTATTTGTTCAAGTTCTATTTAAATTTTAAATAGAAGGAATTTTTATTTAGTCGACAGAAATATCTTTGGTAGGAATGGTAAAAACAGACAGGAATATTATTCGTGAATAAATCAACTCAAACCTTAAACAACTTATAATATTTTGCTCTCCATAAAAATTTATCCTGTCTAAATTATACAAGTTAGAAATAAAGTAAACGTTAAAAGAACAAACATTCACATTTCTTTACTCTTATGTAATTTTATATAAAAATAAACTTAGATTTTAAATATCCCAAAAGATTTTGCTCTCCATAAAAATATATCCTGTCAAAATGATACAAATTCAAATATGAACATGCTGCATAACAAAACCTAGAAATATAAATAAAATGTGTTCCTTTCAGCAATAACAAATCAAATCATTCAGTTGTCTTTGCTCATATGTCATTTTAGAGCTGGACGCCTGGCATCTTTTTGGCCACAGGTTCGTTTCTGTTTGGTGTGAGGTTCTGTGTTGTGGAGATTCTCAGGATGGATTGCAGGTGCTCATCAGTGAGGCGACTCCTGTGTGCTGTTTTGTTAGTCTTTATCACTGAGAAGAGCTTCTCACACAGATATGTGCTACCAAACATGCACAAGGTTCGAGCCGCATGTAGACGGACTTTTTTTGTTCTTCAAAGTCACCAAAGCGCCGTGCAAACTCAGTGCGCTCAGTTTATCAGCAAAGTGCGATTTGGGAACACCGTAGTGACGACTTGGTTTAACATTACTTGGCAACAGGGAAAGTGAGGCAAGGTGCACTGGTGCATTTGTGTCTCCCATAAAAGCAGCTTCACTTGAAATCACTTTGTGATTGTGCACGGGTAAAACGTCCGCTGAAGTGTCAGATTCTTATTTAATTATGCTGCTTTCTGTATCTTCTGCATTGCATTCAGGTTAACCTGATGTTTTGTCTCATAGTGCCGTCTTAGATTAAATTCTGTAATTACAGCCACATTAGCTCCACAAATGAGACACACGGGTTTAGTAAACATATACTCAGCCTCCCATCGGTTTTTAAAGGCTCTATTTTCAGAATCAACTTTTCTCTTCAGCATCGTGTGAGCTAGCTTCGCAATAACTTGATTAACTCGGTAAGTGTTCGGCAAGGCAGCTGAAGCGCTGCATTATGGGATCTGTAGTTTATTGTGTTACCAGCGCTTCATATACCCGGCTTTAATAACAATAATACAGTATATAAAATGATCTCGCGGGCGGATATAATTACGCCGGGCGGATGTGGCCCCTGCCCTTGAGTTTGACACATATGGACTAAATAGAACTTGAAAAGATATATTTTTTCAAATGTGATCACGCAATTCAGATAGAGTTGACGCGCACTACAGCCTGCATGCCTCAATAAGTCATCCTCCCCTCGCTCTTACTTTTTTACCGCTCATCTAATGAATACACTGAGTATGGCTTTACCAAAACAATCATTGATGGCGAATAAAGTATCCATTATTCGAGTATGTAGATCGGGTTATATATATACATATATATATATATATATATATATATATATATATATATATATATATATATATATATATATATATATATATATATATATATCGCAGCGAGAAGTAGTGTGTTAAAAAGCTATGAAAAGAAAAGGGAACATTTTAAAAATAACGTAACATGACTGTCAATATACAGTATTTGTTTTGTGAGTGTTACTGAGTGTTGCTGTCATCAAGGATTTGATTATCATTATTTCTTTCAATCAGGTTCGTATTTGTAGGATGTGTTGTGTTCAAGTTACATTCCGTGTTTGTCAATCGTTGTAAAGATGACAGGTTTCATTCATCGATTCGTTTCTTACTGCATCAATAAACAGCTCGTCTTCTTCTTTATCTGAGACCTGACACACTGCATGCACGGTTTTTTACACTGTCTTCCTTTAGCGGGACATTGACTTTTTCCAACGTGTGCTTTGTTTTGGATTTATGAATATGCTTGTATGTATCAAACGCTTCATATTTTTGCTGCCTTTTCAATTGTGTAATTCGGTTTTGTTCAGCTCTTTGGAACTGTTGCTTTTATCTGTGCACTGCGCCAGTTCACGTGAGCCACTCGGTGTACATGCATCGAAGGTTCCCAGCTGTGCTGGTGCCATCTCGTGCTATGTCCATGGCTGTATTTAATGTTACCTTAGTCCTGGCACTTAAAACTTTCTCTCGCAGTTTCGCTGAGTTTGTACCAAACACCTCCCTGACCATCTCATCTTCCTCTACATAAGCACAGTCCTTAACCCGTGAATATTTAGTGGGAGTTTGCTATTGGATTGCGCGGACGGACGGCCTTATATGGGCAGGCACTAAATTACAAACGCCAGCGGCAGCCTGTCTATGAACTTAATTTAAAGTGTAGGTTTACATCGTGCTTTGTTTCAAGTAGCAGAAGTCATGAATATGGTTGTATATGTCACTCGCTCGCTTCTTATTGTTTCGCTGCCTTCTCAATTATATAATGCATGTTTTCTTCAGCGCTTTTTTTAGGTCTTCCTGGTTTTCTATGTACTGCGTGATTACGTGGGAGGCGTGATGATGTCACACGAAACTCCGCCCCCACGGCGTTGAAGCTCATCTCCATTACAGTAAATGGAGAAAACTGCTTCCAGTTATGACCATTACGCGTAGAATTTCGATATAAAACCTGCCCAACTTTTGTAAGGAAGCTGTAAGGAATGAACCTGCCAAATTTCAGCCTTCCACCCACACGGGAAGTTGGAGAATTAGTGATGAGTCAGTGAGTGAGTGAGTGAGTGAGTGAGTGAGTGAGTGAGGGCTTTGCCTTTTATTAGTATAGATATATATATATATATACACACACACATATAAACATATATATATATACATATCTATACATATACAAATATACACATATATATATATACACACACACATATATACATACATATATACAGTGGTGTGAAAAACTATTTGCCCCCTTCCTGATTTCTTATTCTTTTGCATGTTTGTCACACAAAATGTTTCTGATCATCAAACACATTTAACCATTAGTCAAATATAACACAAGTAAACACAAAATGCAGTTTTTGAATGATGGTTTTTATTATTTAGGGACAAAAAAAATCCAAACCTACATGGCCCTGTGTGAAAAAGTAATTGCCCCCTTGTTAAAAAATAACCTAACTGTGGTGTATCACACCTGAGTTGAATTTCCGTAGTCACCCCCAGGCCTGATTACTGCCACACCTGTTTCAATCAATAAATCACTTAAATAGCAGCTGCCTGACACAGAGAAGTAGACCAAAAGCACCTCAAAAGCTAGACATCATGCCAAGATCCAAAGAAATTCAGGAACAAATGAGAACAGAAGTAATTGAGATCTATCAGTCTGGTAAAGGTTATAAAGCCATTTCTAAAGCTTTGGGACTCCAGCGAACCACAGTAAGAGCCATTATCCACAAATGGCAAAAACATGGAACAGTGGTGAACCTTCCCAGGAGTGGCCGGCCGACCAAAATTACCCAAAGAGCGCAGAGACGACTCATCCGAGAGGTCACAAAAGACCCCAGGACAACGTCTAAAGAACTGCAGGCCTCACTTGCCTCAATTAAGGTCAGTGTTCACGACTCCACCATAAGAAAGAGACTGGGCAAAAACGGCCTGCATGGCAGATTTCCAAGACGCAAACCGCTGTTAAGCAAAAAGAACATTAGGGCTCATCTCAATTTTGCTAAGAAACATCTCAATGATTGCCAAGACTTTTGGGAAAATACCTTGTGGACTGATGAGACAAAAGTTGAACTTTTTGGAAGGCAAAAAAAAAGGAACACAGCATTTCAGAAAAAGAACATCATACCAACAGTAAAATATGGTGGTGGTAGTGTGATGGTCTGGGGTTGTTTTGCTGCTTCAGGACCTGGAAGGCTTGCTGTGATAGATGGAACCATGAATTCTACTGTCTACCAAAAAATCCTGAAGGAGAATGTCCGGCCATCTGTTCGTCAACTCAAGCTGAAGCGATCTTGGGTGCTGCAACAGGACAATGACCCAAAACACACCAGCAAATCCACCTCTGAATGGCTGAAGAAAAACAAAATGAAGACTTTGGAGTGGCCTAGTCAAAGTCCTGACCTGAATCCAATTGAGATGCTATGGCATGACCTTAAAAAGGCGGTTCATGCTAGAAAACCCTCAAATAAAGCTGAATTACAACAATTCTGCAAAGATGAGTGGGCCAAAATTCCTCCAGAGCTCTGTAAATGACTCATTGCAAGTTATCGCAAACGCTTGATTACAGTTATTGCTGCTAATGGTGGCCCAACCAGTTATTAGGTTCAGGGGGCAATTACTTTTTCACACAGGGCCATGTAGGTTTGGATTTTTTTTTCTCCCTAAATAATAAAAACCATCATTTAAAAACTGCATTTTGTGTTTACCGATCGATCGGTAGATCGGAAAGGTAGTGCAGGTAGATCGTGTTGCATTCAAAAAAAATTTGTTTACATGTTAGTCTATCATATCCTCTCTATGGCATTTGCCACTTGATTGACATACAGCCAGTCTGAGATCTCTTTCCTTCTAACACACGGGTCATCCTGCACGCACAATCAAATGCGCGAGTTACTGCAAAACTCTGGCTATCTAAGTGATCTAGTTAGCTTTCCAATTTATACAGACTATAGAAGGGGTATGAAAAAAAAATTGTTCTGGGGGCTGGACATGTGGAATTGGAAGAGTAATTTTTTTCTCACAATGTCATAGTCAAAGTGCGTTTGTCTGATCTATCAATCTATCATTGCTATTCGAAAGAATTAAAATATGGAAAGGCACTTTCGAACTGTTCATAAAAACTATGAAACTGACTTCCTTCCGAAAAGCGATCTGAGAAAGAGAAAGGAGAGGGAACTAAAATCACAGTTAATCGAACAGCCGTCATTTTTCACTCAGCTGAATTCAGAAGCAAAGGCAGACACCGAAGCATCGTTCCAGGTGCATCACTCGATCGTTAAGCACAAGAAATCCTTCCAAGATGGAAGATGGCTGGGGGAATATTCCTGCAGAGATTTCGAGACCCCTGGCCGGTGATAAAGGAGTTTCTCCTTGTCATTAAACATGCAGAATACAAGCAACTTAATAACTATCAATGCCTGCTAGACTTGGCATTTTTTACCAATCTGACCAACATGTTAAATGAGCTTAATTTACAGCTGCAAGGAAAAGACAAAACCATGGTCAATATGATTAGCTCAGTTAATGCTTTCAAACGAAAAATGCAACATCTGACCTCAATGCTACAGCACCATGATTTGGGGAACATCCAAAACCTTGCATTAGAGCTGGAGACGCAATGGAAGGCGTGTGCGCAACTTGACTGCATAAGCTACAGAGCAGATTGAAAATTGCCTGTCAGACTTTGACAGACGGTTTCAAGACTTTGCTTTACTTGAGTCAATTACCACATTTATGTGATATTCATTTAGGGAAGATGTTGAGAATGATTCACTCGCATCAGAAATTGCAACACTGTTTCACCTAAAACTCCTCTACAGTGGAGGATGAGATTTTGACAGTACAGGATGACATTTAGCTGAAGTCAGGGGCTCATGGACAGTTTTGGAACTTACTCACAGAGGAAAAGTACCCAAATATGAGGAAATGTGCTACCTCCTTACTGCATTATTCAGCTGTATTTATTTATGCGAGTCAGCCTTTTCCCTCATGAAGATTATTAAATCCAAATACTGTAGTAACCATAAATGTAATGAGTTGTTATTGTGCCATAAGGGTTATTCAGTTATGCAAGGAACGCCAACATATATTTTATATATAAAGTGTGTGTGTATATATATATATATATACTGTATAAACTGCTCAAAAAAATTAAAGGAACACTTTGAAAACACATCAGATCTCAATGGGAAAAAGAAATCCTCCTGGATATCTATACTGATATAGACTGGGTAATGTGTTAGGAACGAAAGGATGCCACATCGTTTGATGGAAATGAAAATGATCAACCTACTGAGCCCTGAATTCAAAGACACCCCAAAAATCAGAGTGAAAAAATTATGTGGCAGGCTAGTCCATTTTGCCAAAATTTAATTACAGCAACTCAAAATTGTACGCAGCACTTTGTATGGCCCCTGTGTTCTTGTATACATGCCTGACCACATCGGTGCATGCTTCTACTGAGATGACAGATGGTGTTGTGGGGGATCTCTTCCCAGATCTGGACCAGGGCATCACTGAGCTCCTGGACAGTCTGAGGTGCAACCTGGTGGCATTAGATGGACCAAAACATAATGTCCCAGAGGTGTTCTATTGGATTTAGGTCAGGAAAGTGTGGTGGCCAGTCAATGGTATCAATTCCTTCATCCTCCAGGAACTGCCTGCATACTCTCACCACATGAGGCCAGGAATTGTCGTGCATCAGGAGCCACTGTGCCAGTGGGTCTGACAATGGGTCCAAGGATTTCATCCTGATACCTAATGGCAGCCAAGGTGCCTTTGTCAAGCCTGTAGCGGTCTGTGTGACCCTCCATGGATATGCCTCCCCAGACAATCATAAACCCACCACCAAACTGCTCATGCTGATTGATGTTACAGGCAGCATAATGTTCTCCATGGCTTCTCCAGACCCTTTCACTTCTGTCACGTGCTCAGGGTGAACCTGCTCTCATCTGTAAAAAGCACAGGGCACCAGTGGTGCATCTGCCAATTCTGGTATTCTATGGCGAATGTCAATCGAGCTGCATGCTGCTGGGCAGTGAGCTCAGAGCCCATTAGAGGACAGGGGCCCTTGGGTCACCCTCATGAAGTCTTTCTGGTTGTTTGGTCAGAGTCATTCACACCAGTGGCCTGTTGGAGGTCATTTTGTAGGGCTCTGGCAGTGCTCATCTTGTTCCTCCTTGCCCAAAGGAGCAGATACTGGTCCTGCTGATGGGTTATGGACCTTCTATGGCCCTCTTCAGCTCTCCTAGAGTAACTGCTTGTCTCCTAGAATCTCCTCCATGCCCTTGTGACTGTTCAGGGAGACACAGCAAACCTTCTGGCAATGACACGTATTGATGTTGGACTACCTGTGCAACCTCTGTAGGGTCCAGGTATCGCCTCATGCTACCAGTAGTGACACTGACTGTAGCCAAATGTGAAACTAGTGAAGAAACAGTCAGAAAAGATGAGGAGGGAAAAATGTCAGTGGCCTCCACCTGTTAAACCATTCCTGTTATATACATATATATATATATATATATATATATATATATATATATATATATATATATATATATATATATATATATATATATATATATACACATATGAGGAAACCAAATGTTCCGAACCTGCCTTTTGGGTGCAGTAACTGTAGTTGACAAGCCTCCCAGTCTCATTTACCTGTACTTTGTGCTACATTTTTTTCTTCCATAGAATAATCAAAATTCAAGAAAATTATGCAAACTAAATACTAAAAATACATGTATGTTATGACTTGAGTGATGAATTGTAATACATTTGTGTCCATTTCTAAAAGATTAGTTTGTAAGTAAATTTTTTTTTTAGTTTACATACCTCATCACTATGCTCATTTTTATTTATTCATTTTTGTGCTTTTCATCATATGTTGAATCTGTCTTGTTTATTCATTGAATGAATATTTCATTGACTAGGGCTTTTTGCCTTATTAATTTATATGATAACATATTCATAAAAAATGAAGTCAATTTGAATCAGACATAACATCTAATTTTCTATTTTTTGGTGCTCAGATATATTTACACACTATTGAAAAGTGCTCGTTGCGAACAAAAGTAATGAACTGGTTTATGAATTCCGCAAAAGCTTTGGGACTGTGTTACTGACTACAAGTAAGAAAAGCAAAATAAACTTACTTTTTGAATTAAAATATATTCATATACATGTACACCATTTTACCTAAACAATATAGCTAATTAACTTCTAAACAGAGTACACACTGGAAGTGATTTGCCATTTTATCTCTGCTCAAAGCACTATATGCTTATTTAATGTTTTGAAATGAAGCTGTATCATTATTATATGTAAAAGCCGATGCAGAATTATAGGGTGTCTTACTGAACAGCAGACAGCTAGTCAAGCAATTCTGTTTGGTAACTATATAAGAGACCATAAAGAGGTTTTATGGAGCTAGTAAAGTGCATTCTAAAACATTTCTGCATTGATGATGGCTTTAAGAAGATCTGCAATGAAAATTAGACATTTTGAAAGCTTAAACAAGCGTTTTAACAAGCTGGGAAGCAGAGCCTATTTACACACCACATAAATGTTTTAAAATCTATAGCATGGAAAAAAGACTCCAATTCAGCATAATTGGACACCAGTACAGGGCAAATCCTGCAACATCCATCCAAGTGATGACACTGCATTCACTAAAACTGTTGTAAAGGCATTTGTTTCGTATTTCAGTGAGCAACCTAAGATCTTATCTTGAAGATAAATTAACAAGGCCATTTAAAAATATGTTTTTTTCTTGGTAGAGTAATTCATCCATCCATTTATTTGAACCTGCTTGAACTAATTTAGGAGTTGTGGGGAGATAAGCCCATCCCTGCAGCATCTGACAAAAGGCAGAAGCTAATCCCAAATGGGTTGCCTACCCATCTTAGTAGTATAGTAATATTTATAAGATGTATTTATAATTTAACCACAAGATGTAAACATTGTATTGTTCTACGTGTATGTGGAGGTCACTAATCGTCTTAACTCACTGTTTAACAAACATTATATACATTGTGATAGTGAAGTAATTTCCTAATAATCTGGATCACTAATGATTCCAAGGTTGCACAGAATATCCAAAAGAAAATGTTTAAAACAAGGGATAAGAAGGCATCAAAACATGTACAAAAGATGTTGAAGTAAGGAGTAATTTGAGAAATACAGGATGTTGTATGGATTGGGATGGAGCAACTGCCATAAGCTGCCAGATGGTTCACCAGCAAAGGGGAACAGGGTAATGTACTCAGTCTGTTTTACAAGAAGTTTCACTTTTTTTTTGCACCTGCCTATCAGCTTCTGAAGTCACACCTTTACCCAGCTGTTCCTATCATTTCAGTGCACATCTTCAAATTCTCTTTAGTTCCATAGTCTTCTCAGTCAACCGAAGCACATTGCTGCCCCAGTTATGCCTACTTTCAACAACACCACACCTTCACCCACCTCCTCATCCTCGACACACAACCTTAAGGATATGGACTCCTAGTCGGCTTTCGCAAACAGATACTGTGACTGTGAAGACGACACACAGGCAATGCTGCAGGTCATGATAGTATCAGCTCTTAGGTGTACAAGGTGTATGCCAATCACTTCTGGGGAATTCTTCAGCATAAATTCAATTTAACTCTATGTCTGGAAAGAGTGCCCGATATCACCAACAATGAAAGATAAGCTGAATAAATATGGAAATGAGACATTAATATCACAGCATAGAAAACCTGGAAAGGATTATACTTTCCCACCTCAGACAGGCGTTGAAATATGTATTGGACCCTTGCAGTCTCCTCCAATGTGGATTAGGTTTGGTAGCCATGTGAAAATAATTATTTGACTAGTGCTTTTAGTGCCATATGGTTTGTGACTTGCCGGAGATAAGCTAAAGTGAATGATGGCTGATAAAATAATGACTATTTGATGGGCAGGGCATACATTATAAACATACAAAACATTGTCAAAACTGGTAATCAGCAACATGGGTCCCCAAAAGAAATAATTTTAGAACCTTATTATTCTCGATATACACTTCACTAGTTAAATGAATTTCTAAAACATGTTCAGAAGTTGTCAGCCACTCTGCAATCATGGGGCAATTAAGTGATGGAGAGGAGGAGGAATACAGGGGCTAGATGAATCATTTTATTGACATACTGAACCATCTGCAGCAAAATCAGGGTGGTGGGCTGCTGGAACAACAAGACTATCCGGACTCCAGTCTCAATCTTGGGAGTAGGAGTTGAGGTGGTTGTAGGAGATAAGGAGTAGATCAATTGATAGTAATCAATTAAGCAATTAATTATTAGCTTTGCTTGTGGCAATGCTGACAGTTAATAAGACATTTCAATAAGACTCCCATTTTAGTTTCCTTATTGCATATAAATGGGGGTTTCACAGCCGTTAGACATGTTTTCTTTGACTTTGGAAGAGTTTTGATTTATTATTTAACTTTTGGAACTTTAACGCAATGTCACAGTCAGCTCATCTTGGCTCTGATGCATAACCATGAGTGAGAGTGGTCTAAACAGTTATCCTACAACTTGTGGTTCTTTGTCTTCAAATTAGTCAAAAGCTTCTAAATGTTAAAAGATTACCTGTTCTAGTAAAAGATGCACTTCTTATATAGTAACAATTAAATATGAGAAAGCTGCTTTTTATCTGGATGTTTACAGGCTACTTTGAGTTATAATTTATCTGCCATAGACAAACCAGTTTTATTACACAAAGGTATTACGATGTCTGATGATATGTGTAGTTACATATCATGGTTCAATGTCCAAATGAAGAACTTTGTTTGTGGTAGATTATACTCATTATCTATTCAAGATGGTAGTTTCTACATGGTGCGGCATAGTCTTCCACAGCTTGATCTGAGTTTTAGGTTCTTTGCCATGTCCTTTGTAGCTTCACAGGAAAAATGTAATTCCTTCTGCCACAATCATTTAAGTGCTGAGATTGTCTTATTGAAGTAAGACTTCCACTCCTATCTTGGGCTTGGTCATTGCTACAGAACTTAAGTTTGGAAGAGTAAATCTTACAGCTAAATGTTCTCAAACCCCTACACGGTATAGAGATACTGTAATTCTGAAGGTCCAAGTGTAATACTTTCAGGCAAACGGAGAATGGTTGAGCTTCCACCTACAAAGAGAACAAGGAGAGGCTTTGTCAATAATTTTTAAGGGAAGGTGTGGCCCCTGCTGATTGGATCCAGGTCCACATCCAGTTATAGGTCTATGCTTGCTTATAGGTGCCTAAACGTGTCCATCCAGTCAAGAAAGAATATGGCTTGCAGATCCAGACTTGCGACGAATGTCTCACTTCAATCAATCTGCTTTGTCTAACAGGTTTGATTTTGTATTAAGTCATGGGGGAAGGCTTTGTGTATGTGACAGATGAAAACCAATGAGAGCTGACCTTAAAGTATAATTAATGCAATTCGGCCACATGTAGAAAGGGAAGGGCATGTTTTGGATCTAACATGCAGAAGAGTGGCTTGTCTGTCTTTTGCCTTATGCTTTATGTACCATGTTGGAAAGGAATAAAGAAGAAAAAAGAGCAGAGATTGTGTCAGAACTCGCTATACCTGATAAGCATTTATAGAGCACCGACATGTTTGCTCAGGACATTATTAGCTGTCACAAAAAAGGGACAGATTCTCAATACTTTGAAAATGTGAAACTGTGCTGAAAGTTGTTATCCCATGCAATTCTGAATTATGTTAGTTTGACATCCTCAGATATTGTCAAGTTTGACATCCCCTCTGACTTGAAGTCCTGTAATGTGATGCCAGTTTAAGATGACTCCTCAGTTTTTTAGAGAATCAGCTTAGATCCTTTGGTGTGGGCATAATATATCTACATATGGTCTATATGCATAAGAACGAGAGAAAAAACACTAATTAGGACCATTGGTTCTGTTTTGCATGATAGTCTGTGATCTCTCAAAGCAGTAGCAGAGAAAATATTGTTGGATAAGTTATTACACCCTTGTCAACCTGCAGACCACCTTTAACACAAGGTGGATTCTACCACAGGGCTACAAGGAGTACAAACAGAAGTCTTTCTTACCAGCTATCATATTATGGCACAACAGAACTATTGGCTAAAATATTTCTCTGGCATTTTAAAAGCCAGAAAAAGAAGTTCCAAGAGGTGACCATGGTCTTGGCGGCTGATGAGCTGAGATAAGGAGCTGTCAAGAGGAAGGCAGAGGACAAGGAAGCTGGGGAAAGGATGGGATCCCGATGCAGCAGCTTCTGAAAGAGGGCGCAATGCCCTAGGAACTGCGGTGACCAAATGAGGTGGCAGCTCCAGATCTGTAGGTACCGGCTAAAGTGGCAAATCGAAGGGAATGTGACAGGCTGTGTCCTAATGAAGACTGGGAAAGAGGTTGAAGAAAGAAATGTGAAAAATGTTACCCTTTCATTTGGATTTTAATTTATTTAGTGGAATGTATTTTAAACATTCTAAGACACTTCATTGGGTTTCATGGCACTGTTTTAAGGATGTATTTATTCATTTTTGAATGCACTTTAATGTCCCTCTTTTTACAATAAACTGTTACTTACTTTGCCAATTAAATCTCATGCTTGTTTACTCCCCTGCCTCATACTTGTTGTGAAGGTCGATGCCCTGGGAACTGAAGATTGCCGAGGCTGTGGGCATGCAAGGCATCACAATAACACACTGCTTAGTAACTTAATAGCTTATTTAGTGTATCTATGGCTTCTAATGTGTGTGCAAAATTAACATTTAATAAGTTTCTATTTGCTTATGTCCCCATGTTCTTTTTGAAGAATTAATTTTTAAATAAGAGCTCGGATTCACCTTAGTAAATTCCTTCATAATTTTGAATGCCTCAATCATGTCATGTTCTATTCTTTTTTGTTAACCCAAAAAGTTCCAACTCCTTCCATTTTTTCTCATAGTTTTTACCTTGTAGTTCTGGAATCAGCCTAGTTCCTCTTTTTTGGACTTCTATGTTACTAACATGTCTTTATTATGGATGTGAAAAAGAACACTGTATTCCAGATAAGATCTTAATGTGTTATATAACCAAAGTATAACCTCACTGGAGTCTATATGTTGGGCTCTCGATGCAGACTATCTATCCATTCCTAATTTACTAAATATAACACCTTACTTTTGCTTGTATTAAATCTCATCTGCCTCAAATTCACTGAGGTCTGCCCTGGTCCAACAATAAAAATTTGTCTTACTTTATTATGATCTGCAGATTTATTCAGCTTTTTATTTAGATTCTTACCAACATAATCTATATATTAAAACTGCAGAAACCCTAAAGGTCAACATTTTTAACATCACCTAATTCTAAAAATGTTCCTCTTACCATAACCCCATGCTTCCCTTATTTTCAGGCAGTTTCATACCTATTTACACACTGTGCTTTGACAAAGAGTCTCCCAAAAGGTTTTTAAAACTAAAGATAAATATTAACAGATTCACCATCTCTGAACATATTTTTGTCACTGTGTCATAGATCCAGGTGGTTTGTTTTGTGGTGGGTGCAGCAACATGCTATAAGCGCATGCTCCCAAACTCATAGAATAGCTGTGCTACCCATCAAAGACGGGTTGAAATCAGTATAATTAGTGTAGACCTCAGCGTTAATGTTTGCAGTGCCCCATCTATATGTGTTTTGTAATGCATGTAGTTGTAAAATGCATTGCATTTTGCATTCCAACAGAAGGTGCATCACAAACATTAGCACTGCTTTTACAAATCCTGTACCAAATGGCATATAACAGAGACATAGCCTTGGACTGACATGCACACACAGACACTTGTCTTTTCTTTAAGGCAGATTCCAGCAGTAATGAAATATAGTCTCAACTTTTAAAGCCATTTTGAATAATCAGTAATCTGTCCTTATCAGGGAATGTTTGATCTTTTCCTTAAGAACTGCTTTCAGTAATTTACCCATAGTGTATGCTAAGCTTTACTTGGACAGCACTTGTTAACTTCCAATCTGTAGTAATTTCCCAAGTGTGCAATGCAACCACAGAGCTACTCACGTCCTATAAATGCTGATAAAGCACCGCAGTTTTGGGATATTTTCACAGACACTCACTTATCCTTGGTGACAGAAGCCCTTTCTGTTTCCTCTGATATTCATTATCTGGTTAAGCTTCTATATTTCACTCACAAGGATACACGTGGATCTGGTCGCACTCTTATAGTTAAGGAGAGGCAAGGTTAAAGCCAATGTTCAGCCCAACCACTCATGCTTTCAGACAGGAATGCAGGCAGGCAGAGCGTAAGTGGAAAAAAGACAAACTTCAGGTTTCTTAGGAAATTCTCAGAACTCTCTTGAAGTACTACAAAGAGGCTGTAACAGCAGCAAAATCTAATTATTTATCTTGTTTAATTGTAAATGCTGCCTTGAGAGCTCGGGTGCTCTTTAGCACCATGAACACTCTTTCAAATCCACCTGTCAGCGGCTTCTCTGAGAGTACGCCTGAGACCCGTGAGCTATTTCTCAATTTCTTTATAAATAAAATTCAAGTCATTCGATCTAGCATTATTCATGCAGGTGCTGATTACTGTGTGCCAATACCACAGCCGTTTTACATTTTTTAAGCAGTTTCCTCTTCTCAACTAGCTGATATAGTCTTGCATATGAAACCTTCCAATTATCCACTAAATATTTTACCCTTACGCCTATTTAAAGATACTTTCAGAATCATTAATCCAACTGTTTGGGCTGTTATTAACATCTGTCTAAGATTTGGTATAGTGCCAGACAGCTTTAAACATGCAGTTGTTCAGCCACTGCTGAAGAAGCAGTAAGCAGTGATCTTAATGAACAAAAGCTATAATAAGATGACCAAACAGAAGATGAAAAACAAAAAATTCAGCTAACAAAGTTGATGGGGAGAATGAAACTATATGATTCCTAATGCCAAATGACCACCCAGCCACTGCTTAGTATTCTAACATAACTAAATCAAACATTATTTGTTAAAGAAATATGAGAGTAGCCTGGTGTAGATTTATTCATTCCTACTATCATCACAGGTGACTGCAACTTGAACTCATCTGATGGTGATGGCATTGAGTACTACCACTGAATACCAGAAAAAGAAAATAAGTAGAAATAGCAATTAGTGACTAAGCTCTAAAAAACAAAATTCATGATGACAGCCAATTACTTACCACCATATTTTTTGTGGAAAGACTAACAAAAAGAAATACAGACATGGAGTTTTGAGGAGTTTTTGACATGTCCAACCATACTGGCAAGGTAAAAGCATGTTTTAACTTTACAATATATTAAATTGATATTAGATCTAAACCTTGGTGGTGGCTCTGAGGCTAAGGATCTGTGCTGGCATCCTGTAGGTTGCCGGTTCAAATTCCCGTCACTGCCAAAAGAGATGCTACTCTGCTGGGCCCTTGAGCAAAGCTCTTAACCTTCAATTGCTCCAGGGGCGCTGTACAATGGCTGAACCTGCGCTCTGACTCCAAGGGGTATGCAAAAAGATGCATTTCACTGCGTGTTGTCCTGTATAACTATGTATGTGACAAATAAATAAAGAATTATTATTATAACTCTTGCTATGTTTTTAAATGAAAGAAAACAGTCTTAGTAATATACTATGTGTCATTTAGCTCAGAATCCATAATGACGCCTACATTCTTTATTCCTGGCCATATTTGTGAAACTAGATGATAAAAGATTATTTCTCAGATCTTCATTTTTTGTTTTACTGACAAATATAACAATTTCTGATTTTCCTTGGTTGTTTAAGAACACTAGTAAGACACTGGATCAGAGTATTTGTCTGATGCTATCCATAAATAAATCTGTGTGTCTTCTACATAACTGTGCTAATTCACTTCATGTTTTGATATGACCAGGGTTAATATACTGTATAAGTGAAAACAATGTAAGGCATAGCCAGAAAGGCCAATCACTACTAAGTTAGTTACTTTTGTGATTAATGGTATTGAACATGGCATTTAGATCTAACAGAATAAGAATTACATATTACTTGCATTGAGATTAGCCAAAAGTTGTTAACCACTTTGACCATTTTATATAAAATTCATTACTTTTATATAAAACCTGATGAAATCTTACCCAGAATAGAATTTGCATTCAAGAAATCATTTAATTATCAAAAAACTATGTTTTGATAGGAACTGATTAAGTTTGTTTCAAAATTATTTTGCTAGATGTAGACAGGAGATCAGCACTAGCTTTCAGATGAAAAGAAAAGTTCTGAGTCAATGACAAGGCAGTCGTCAAAACCAGAAAGAGTAACAAAATCCGTGAACTTACTGTAGTTGTTCAGGAGCATAGACAGAATTGTAGTCAAAAGGTCTGTGTAAAATGCAGTAGCCAAATGAACCAAAAAGAAGTCCATAACCCCACAAGAAAGTCCAAAAGTTAGGATACACTGCATGCTGCGACACCATTTTAAATAGGATGACGTCATGCATCTCAATGATGCACAGTCAGAAACCTCTTAAAAAATCTTGCAGGGACCGGATCAAGGATATGGATGGTGTTAACTGAATAATTATTTTATGTAGTTATATTTTTTTTAAAGTTGTTTAATTCACTGTTTTCACAATTTTGGGATTAAGTTAAGTTTGTTCTTGACGTCTGTGTTACACTACATATTACTTTGTATATTCAAAACTTACACTTAAACCAGTGGCAATTTCCTTTGAGTTTCCAGGCTCAAGTTTTCCACAATATTATAGGTGTGCTTGATTTTCAATAAGTTTTTCAAAGGCTACTATGTTAACGTCATAATATTGTAGACTTTCTAATGTACACTACCAGCCATATTAGAATAGGTACTACAGTAAGACTGACTTATAGTAATATTAGATAAGGTAGTGGTAGCTGCGGCATGAAATATATATTTTTTGGTAATCTGCTCTTTCTTTATTCTAGCACCAGACATTACATTACATTAATAAGCAAACTGCAATAATGAGCTCACAATCCATGTAAAGCCCCTGCAGAATAACTAGATAAAATATGTGCCCTACATAATGTGTTAATTGGGTGACATGTTTGGGTGAGATGAAATGAGTTCAAAAGGTCTATACTTTTGTAGCTCTAAAATTGCAGCAATCAACAAATCTGCATGAATGTTGAAATCACCTTTTAGAATATTATCATAACTAATTATTATTATTAAAGGTATAAATCTGAACATTCATGAATAAATAAGGCATTGTATTTTGGCCAACTATAAGTGATTAGTGAAAGTAAATGTGGTACTCCTTTTTTATAATCAATTTTTTATTGATGTCAAAACAAATAGTAAGGCAACAAAAAAAAAGGAAAAACATTTTTATGAACAAATTAAAGAAAACCTTCCCATCAGTGCCCACCCAAAACCCACCCCACCTAGTCAGACAAACAGAACACGCAGATCACTGACAGGGCCCAGAGGCACACATGCCCAGCTGAGGAAAGAAATCTAATATAAAATTGTCAAATTTAAATCAGGGGTTTGCTGTCATGCTATAACTTGATCAGGGAAATAGTGTTTACCCATTTACTAATAGTATGTGCTATTAACCCTAACCCTATTAATCCAAGGATGTAAAAAAAGGACTTTTGGCTGCTATTGTAGCCAATGAAACAATGTACAGGCAATGAAGAGAAAGAGAGAGAGTAAAGAAATCTAATAGAAGTAGAGTAGTAGGGGAGCAAAAAACAGAGATAGGTAAGATGGAGGAAAGGGCCTCAGTAATTGAAGCTCAAAGAACAGCAACATTGAGACATTTCCAGAACGTGTGGAGAAAAGTGTCATGTACATTAAGGTACATTACTTATGGCAGATTGAATCAGAGGCTAGGCCCATTAGGAACTGCCTCCTAGGATAAGAATAAAATCTGTGGACAATTTTATATTGGATGTTTTGGTGTTTAGAGTTCTACATAGGTTAAGAATGTATTTAACCTGTAAATAGGAAAAAAGGAGGAATAGACTGAAAAGAGACAGGCTTAGTTCCATCAAACAAATCACCAAGTGTGCTAACACCACATGAAATCCAAAGTGGAAAAAAGATGGGTCACCCTACAATGTTGAGAGAATTATTGTGCAACAGTGGTGTGAGGGAGTGCCAGTGTGGTGTGGAGCCAAGGTGCTTTTCTATTTTGTGTCAAACATGCAGAACATAATTTATAAAAGGAGTATGGTGCTAATCCTTAAATTATGATGTCAAATCTCACAGACTTACCACTGTTTATAAGGTATTGTACCATATAACTTCTCCACACCTTCCCTTCTACATCTATAACCTCAGGCAATTAGGTGTAGTAAAAGACAAACAGGAGTTAACTTACAACTTTAAATAATGTATAATTGATAATATTCATAAATAATAACAATATGCAAAGTACATTTGAATATTGGCAACCATACAACCTCATAAATGGTGATGTGTGGTTTCAGGTAGCACACAGACTTGTTAGTTACTTAAATTGTCTCTAGTTAAGGCATCATTTCTGGTCAGCTTTCTTCAGAACAGGCCGCATGCCTGTCTCAATATGGCTGCCGTGCTGTGTTCTTCATTGTGTTGTCCTTTTCAGTTCATGATGTGAGATGGTCTTTCATCAGTTTGGCAAGAGAGAGAGCGAGGTAAAGCAAGCAAATTTATATGTTTTCTGTCCAACCCCTACAGCCAATAGGGGGGTCATGATACTTAAAGGTTTTTGATACAAGACAGTTCCAAACAGCCATACTTCAGACCAATGGTGGGACAAAAAACCTTCACACCTGCCCACCAAACCACGTGTTAAGATGAAGCTTGGCAGTTAGGCAGCCTGGCTTTCCTGTGGGGGTTGACTGAGAGATTTTAGCAGAGAAATATTGGTCAAACTTGTTTGAGGCACTTCTCCCAATTCTGTTGTAAAAATTCAAAGAGACTCATTCCTAAAGGGGGTAAGCATGAATGCTTCTCACAAATGTAACACTAATATTAAATTGCTTTGTTTAAGTTACAAATAAAGACATACAAAATATTTATCAACTTGTATGCAAAATTCACATCACAACAGTGGCATCTTTACAGTTTACATGGCTAGAAAAAATATTCAGTAAGTCACCACCTCTCTTCCCTTAATGCACCAAAGGAAGAAAATTAAAATTCAAGGATGCTGTTTAAAGTAATAATGCAGATTGATAACTGCTGAGCCACATTCCATAAATAAAAAATATATTTTTATTTCAGAGATAAGATCATCTACTTAAAATAGCTTACCAGTTAAACCTCAAATATTAAATATGACCATATCAAGAGTTTCAGGAGGACTCAGCTGCAGAGACAGTTTAGAACAACTAGAGACACAAATGAATTATTAACCATCAGTACCAAATTGTCAGTGCTCTAAATTATCAAACACATGGTTGGAATTGTAGCACACAGGCCTCTCCAGCACACAGTTCTTAAGGAAAAATCATAAACAGGTTATTTTATTTACATCTTCCAATAGAAAACACCTCTATTTAGTTTCTTCAACCTGTTTTCTGATTTATCATATTTTATCCAAATGTCAGCAAACCATTTACGAGTACCTATGTTCCAAAATTCACAACCTGATATTAATCCCGTCCCGAGTGCCTATTCATGTACTCTATAGGTGGACAGACCACCAATTTTGTATTCCATTAAACATTGGCTGAATTTTTTTTATCGGGGCATTCATTAAAGCATATGCTTCATAGAGTTGTGGTAAACTCTCCAGGCTAGTGCAGCCCTTTTGCAAATTATTAGTATTTACTATGCTATGTGATCTGATAACCTGTCTTTTGAAAATGATTATGTATTACTGTCCGCATAATATTTACTCACATTAGCTTAGTACTTTGTAAATATTTTGTAGGAGATAAAATAGGACTTAACAGTTTATAATTAGTGATGAGCGAGCACCAAAGTGTTCGGGTATTCGGTCCGAACACATCGCGATATTCGTGTGCTCTACCGAGCACCCAAATATAATGTAAGTCAATGGGAGACAACCAGGCACCCCCTGCTCTGAAGAGGGGAGGGTTCCTGGTCCATTGGAAAAGGTCAGAAAGTGATAGAAACACCACCCAAATGGACCAGGAACTGCATGGGGATGATGTCTGGATGCATCTTGGACTCCCAAGTCGCTGCTGGGAACCAGTTTGTCCGAGTTGTACGCCACTTTTACAGACTGACAAAAACACACCCAAAACCCCCCAAAAAATCAATTTTACAGGAAAACTGACGCTCTAAAACATTATATGCCAGTGCCTGCAGGTGAGCTGACGCTCTAAAACATTGTGGGGCAACCCTGGTGCAACGTGGAATTTTCTAGTGGCGCCGCAAAAACGTTTGTAAAATATTTAAAATTGCTAGTGTTTTTGAACTTTTGGTTGATTAAAAAGATAATCTTTAAAAAAAATGTTATGTTGGAAAAACAGATAACGGAACACTTACGGAAATGAAGCCTAAGAAACGCACAAACGACTTTAAATGATCAAATAGGAAATACGCGTCTGTCTTTCGAAAATTGATCCTCGCATCAATCTCATATGTGCTGAAAAACAATCTCAATGTTCACATTAATTAACTTTAAGGTTTATCCTTTGATTCCTTTATTAATAAAATGTCTTTCAAACTTGTAAAATTAACTGTTTTTATTGGCGATTGTCCATAGATTGTGTCGTCACGACTTTATTTATGGGCAGTCCTCAGGTGCGCCGCGAAAAAAAATTTTTGGACTTAGTACGCCACAACTCGAAAAAGGTTGCCTTTCACTGCTCTAAAACATGATATGGGAGTGCCTGCAGGTGAGCTGACGCTCTAAAACATCATATGCGAGTGCATGCTGTTTAGCACCTGATGACGTGTTACGGCCAGCAAATCACTGTAATGCCAGCACCTGACATGGCTACTGGCATTACAGTGAGGGCAGTACTTACCTGCCCCTTGATTGGCTGTCTCCAACCTGCGAAATGTTCGAGTAGCGACATGCTCCGAGCATATTGATGCTCGAGCCGAACACGTTCGGCCGAGCATGCTTGCTCATCACTATTTATAATCTGTTAAAGTCGTTACATCTGGCTATATAATGTCCTTGGGACTGGCATATTCAAATAGCAGCCTTTATCACTGGACAAGCCTGTGGTCCTGTCAGAAACGCGAAAAAAAGCGAGAAAAACACATTTCACGAGCCTTCAGAAATTCCTACATTATCACAGACTATGAATTCAACACTTTGCGTAGCCTAGCAACATTCATCCCACAATGCAGCCCGTTGTGTGTCTGGAAGTGGCGGTAGTATGTTTTGATACAGTATTTTTTTTTTTCTGACGGTACACTACATACTAAGTGATTCTCTAATTAATTGTGTGCTGTTCAGTTTCATCAAGTGTGTGTGAACCTGGGTTTTCGCAGATTAATTATTACTCCAATTACAGCTTTGTTACTGACAAGTACTGTCTCCGCACTTTTCTTTATACTTCTCTTCCTCTCACACACTTTGATCCTAAGGATTCAGGGCTGTTATAAGGACAAGGATCAGCTACTGACATTCAAAGAAAAGAACAAATCAGAAAGAATACATTTAATGAAAACATGCAAAAAGTTTGGAATTGTCTGTAAAACTCATTGCTTTGCGAAACTACATAACTTTTTTGTAGAATGTAGAACTCATTATACTGCGGTTAATATTCTTTGGAAATGCTGTGTTTGTAATTTTAAACTGTCAAGTACAATATTATGCAGCACGATATGGATGATAACCTCGTAATTAGCAGATGCTGGGTACATGTCCCAGGTCCTCCCTGCGGGAATTTGCAAAGCGTTGTGGGTAAAATGTTATATAAATGTGAAGGATTGTTATTATTATACTTGACAAGTTCTCAATTTCAAATTTTGAACGTTATATTTTCTTCACCACATCAACCAAACATGTAGCGTTAGGACTCTCAGCCTCTATATACCTTTACAGTACCTCAAACTTGATCCAAACGCAAAGTATGTGTACCGGCACCTTTTTGTTCACATAAAAGGCAGTGCTAATCATACATGTGGTCATTTAAAATAAAACTGTGCTACCTCAGTGTGCAGTAGACGTTGTATTCATGTGTATTAGCCATTGTTATTGCTTGTTATGGGTTTTTGCACTGATCGCTTTGATAGCATTGATGGTTTCTTTTTTATTCAGCTAAATGCACATTGTGATGTGTCTGGGTTATACTGTATATGATCAAAATATTTATTTTATTCCAAAAGGGAAACAAATATCATGGCTAATACGGTGGACTGTTTTGTTTTTACACACTTTGAGATGTGCCTAGTTCAGATATGACTAAAATGTTTATTTTTGTATTTCAAAAGTGGAAAAAAGTATTGCTACTACCTCAGATTCTGTTCAGTTATCGCTTATTTCTTTTTTATGCAGTTTTTGATGTGACAGTGTCAGATGTGACCAAATTTAAAAGGGTACCAATGAATAAACATTACTTGTTTTTCAATACATTCATTTATTTTGGTTTCAAATTTCTTATTACCTGCTGCTTACCAGATGCGAAAAATGTCTGGCCCAGTTACATTTCTTGGTTTGAAAATCTGGTCCAACTGAATTTGTAATTGAATAGCCCTGCCTTAGGATACAGGATGACAAAAATTCTAGAGCATTAAATAAACTGGCACTTGCCAAAGCTGCATTTCAATAGACCTCATTGTCCATCAATTAAGATACCTATCCAATTCACTTAAACCAAAATCCTGACACAGTGCATTGGAGACTGACAATATGGGCAGATTTCAGTTTCATGTGAGTACTGTGGTAAAGAAATATTAGGATGGTCATGGCAAACACTAAAAAACTTTCTTGCCTCAATTTTCTTTATGTTCACATGTCTTTTAGGGAAAGATTGAGTTTAATAAGTAATTAACTAGATGAAAAATAGGAATATTACAATACAATACAATACAATTTATTTTTGTATAGCCCAAAATCACAAGAAGTGATGCAATGGGCATTAACAGGCCCTGTTTCTTGACAGCCCCCCAGCCTTGACTCTCTAAGAAGACAAGGAAAAACTCCCAAAAAAAAACCCTAGTAGGGAAAAAATGGAAGAAACCTTGGGAAAGGCAGTTAAAAGAGAGACCCCTTTCCAAGTGGGTTGGGTGTGCAGTGGGTGTCAGAAAATAGGGGGAAAATGCAATATAATACACATAATAGAACACAAGTAATCCTCAATAGAGTATAATAGCAAAATAAAAATATTACAAGTACAGAGCAGAATTTAACAGTAGATTATATCACATAATATGATTTAGATTTGTTTAGACTCCTGGAGACCTCAGCCATCAAGCTGCCTCCCCTAACTGGCCATTCCATAGCTGAGATAGTGCTGGGCCAGCCAATCCAATGAAAGGACCCCTCTACCTGACGATTCCTGTGATCCTCTATCAGAGATGACTTTACTTTAGGCAGGCAAAATATTCTTGCCTCTTCAGGAGTTGCATTTCTTTCAGTAAAGAAGTTTACTTGTTCTTTTTATATTTCAGTTGGATTCCATCACCAAATAATAATTTGTAGAGTTCAAAGAAATATTGACTGCTGGAAGGTGGCCAGGAATGAGCAGGAACTGCAATGGGCAGGTTTCCTTTCCAGAATGAGTTCCTGCCACGCCTAACATGTTGTGATTACTCTCCAGAACACTTTATTAGAAAACTGTTTTTCAAACTGAAAATAAAACATAAATTGGTTTAAATATTTATCTAGCATGACTCATTCTATTTATTGTTTTTTTACCCTGCAATTAGAGATACAATCTTGTTGTACTTGCTTAACACACTTGCACTTAGGAAACTGCACACCTGATGCTAAAATAAAATTCCTTAATTTACAACATAGTAAGACATGTTCATATACCTGAAAACATCAAATATTTTTGAAACTGGAGTATGTTTCTCTGCATGTACTGCGTTGGTTTCACTGTGTCTACCCATCATAGTAGACAAGGTTTCACAAGTCAGAGAGGCGAGATTGTGTTGGTTTAGACATGTGCTGAGGAGAGATGCTGGGTATATTGGGAAAATGATGTTAAAGATAGAGCTGCCAGGCAAGAGGAAAAGAGGAAGGCCTAAGAGAAGGTTTATGAATGTGACGAGAGAGGACATACAGATGGTGGGTGTGACAGAGCAAGATGGAGAGGGCAGGAAGATATGGAAGAAGATGATCTGCTGTGGTGACTCCTAACAGGAACTGCCAAAAAATGAAGAAGTCCAATTCTTTAGTCAGCAGACCAGTTTTCTTCTGATATACTATAAACTACACATGTCCTTGTACTGTATTGCTTTTTACTTGTTAAAGTAAGGTTTATAATAACTGTTCTACCAGTATGGTATGCTAGAATATAATTTCTACAATATGTGTGGTTATTGCCCATTTCTTCTTTTGGAAGCAACACAAAAGTAGGTCGATGCATTAGAAGGCCAAAACTTTGAGTTTGAGTCCTTTCCTTGATTTATATTCATTATATTCTATAATTTTATTTGTATGTCCTCATAAATTTCTACTAGTCAAACTGGCCTTTTTTCTACCCTGTATTAGGTTAATTCTTGATTGCATATTTACAGTGTACAAATGAGCCCAGTTCTGCTGGGATAGGCCTCTGCTCCTGTAATGGAGCTTGACAATCCGAAAAACTAAAGGTATTGTTGGTGGATGATAACAATAACATAATTTTAGTTCTACAATTTGCAGCTTTTATGTGTACAGTTATTGTTCTTGACAATGTTGATGCTGCATCTGAGTCTTTGCACAGTGATGGCAACATATTTGTTAAGCTTTAGTCATAACTGCCTGCAAATTTTAAACACTGTATTAAATTTTTTGCAAAATGCAATAGTAAAGAATTAGGGAAAAATATAATTTATTCCTTTTTTAATCAAACAGTATACAACATAATAACCATGTGTATTCCATATATAGAATATGGCATATTCATCATTTACACATTTGTTTTCCAATCTGGCACAGTAGCCCTGGCAAAAAATTGATTTGTTTCAAATATTATATCATTACTCATAATGAGTCATTATCCCAGCCATAATGTTGAACAGCTGTGCTAATACCAGCATCTATGAGATTATAGAAATCAAAGAAAAATATATGAGAAATCATTCATTTGAACACCATAGTAGAAAATTGATATAAAAATCATTTCTTATTATGTAATTATGAATAAATGTTTATTTTTGGAATTAGATGAAAAGGTAATTAACATTATGTACATATTGTTTTTGAAAAAGTAGGGTACTTTCAGGCTACACTAATGAACAGTTGCAGGTACAGTGCACTTGAAAACTATCATTTTCATTATTTAAGCATATATTTAAAAAGGTTATAATTACTTTGAAGCTGAAATGATGCCATGCTACAAGCTATTTTAAGATGCAAGGAGGGAACTTCTTTATGTAGTAGATTAAAATCTGAAAGCTGCACTGAAGATATTGTTGTAAACTAATAAGCATAATACAAAAATGAGATGAGTGAATTTAAACGACACTTGTTAGCTAAACAAAAATGAACTCCACAAAAAGGCGCCCCTGCATTACTACCAGCTAAACTACAAAACACTTCAAGATTCTTTAAATGTGGTGATAATTCTTTATACATGTAGTTCTCTTCACTGACCATGCCATCACAAGACACTTTAATTTATCTACTATAATCGTGTTTCTGTTCTCCCTGGAATTTTCCAGTGAACTTTTATAAATGACTAAAATCTGTAAGGGCAACATTTACTAAAATTTGTGCTTTTTCAGTAGAACACTAGACCTTCCCATCTCTCATGGTCATATTATTGTAATATTTGATAAGGATGAAGTGTACAAAAGGATTTACTCAATGTTTTACCAGCATGTAAGCAAATTAGCAATAAAATAAAGAATATTTAACTTACTAGATGGATATGCAATACTTTTTGTACTTCTAATACCCCTAGGAGAGTGGCAGAAACATTAGAAGGATGTTTTAAGTGTCATATCAAAAACAAACTTACAATTTAAGTGCTGCAGGACGTTATTACAGCAATTCTAAGCTGATTTCCATTGTATACAGTACGAAGGTGTAAACCCTCTTAATAAACCAAAAGCCTTAGAAGCTGGTTCTTCAAAGAAAAGTGGGTTCTGGGTTATGTCAGTGACTGGCACTATGATACTAAATATAAATGTAAATGCACTACAGACATAAAACATGAAAACAGAGCTAAGGGGAATGCATAGAAATAATACATTTACTCTTCCTGGCAACAAAAATACAGAAATTGTTTCTAGTAAATTTTAGTGACTCCCATAATACCTTTCATTCATTCATTTGCTATAACTACTCATTCCAAACTGATCCTGGAGGACAGTCCATACTGTACACACACAGCAAGAACACACACACATATATACTGTATATATATTGTGATGTATGGCCGGCTGTTCATCCCGGCCAATACCCCCACGCTGCCAGGTGGAGCCCTCCCTGCAGTATGGAGGTGCCCTGAAGACCAGCAGGGCATCATGGACATTGGAGTCTTTATTCATAGACCTGCTCGATACCATGGGGGCCGCTAGGAGATGCTGCAGGGAGGAACAGTGTTTATTTTCCCTACTCCCCGGAAGTACGTCCGAGTCACATGAACAAGGAGAATGACGTGCTTCCGGGTTGAAGAAAAGGACTTTTTATCTGACTCGGAAGTGATAGGAGATCACATGGACTGGGGATTGGAACACTTCCGAGTTAAGGAATATAAAAGGATTCTGGGAGCTCAAAGACAACAAGCTGAGTTGGGAGGCAGGGTGGCTAAGCGTCTGGGAGTGGAGGCTTGTGATTTGGATTATTGTATTGTGCTTTGTTTACTTTATTGTCCTAATAAATCAAGTATTTGGACTTTTACCTGGTGTCTGACGTGGTGTCAAGAGGGTTCAAGGGAGCGACAAAGCCCTAAACTGTCACTATATATATATATATATATATATATATATATATATATATATATATATATATATATATATATATATATATATATATATATATATATATATAAAAATGTAAATTTCTAAAGAATACAAAATGTCCAAAGTAGTGTCCATTGGCTTATATGATGGCTTGTCCATGCATGCAGTAACAATACAATTTAATTCTAATAACATAAAGCCTTTTAGTTAAAGGATTATAATAAATATTAAAGATTAAATTAAATCAAGCTCTGATTTGGTTGTTGGCTAATTTACCAAAACTGTATTCTAAATAAAAAGGAGCAACCAATGGAAAGATGGAGAAGAAGAACTCAACCTCACTAGTTTTTTTTTTTAATTTGGGGAACAAAAGATTCAAAATTTAAAGTTTGGAATAAAGCATGTAATTAATTATTTATACAACATTTTTTTTCTCTTAATTTTCCATATCGCAGCTGCATACCTGAATTATTTAATGAATTGGTGTAATCTTTGTTTATCTTAAATAAGGAAAGTGTGCCAGCCACATGAGTTAATCAATGTCATTCTTGATTATGGATTTGACAAGATATTTTAGAAAGACATCAATTACTAAGGTTATTTCATTTAGGCGTAATAATAAAAATACATTTTTTTATTTAATAGCATTTTTCAAGATAACCAAGGACAACGCACATAACTGAATACAAGTAAAACATCTATATGTATTTCTCCTTTGTTGTGAAAATACACATTCATAAAACTGATGCCATAAAACAAGCATTGAAATATATATAATAGTAAAATAAATTGAATAAAAAACTTCAAAAATCAGTTAAGAATACTAATCTTGGCCATTGTGAGAAAAGCCAAAAGGAAAATTTGTTGAGCCAAAACAAAAAATAAGACGTGTTAAAGATCAGCAATACAAAGAAACAATCAGTTTTTCCCAAGTGAAAAGAACCACAAAACAATGAGCAGGAGAATGAGCAAACATGCTTACATTATAGAAAGGGGCCGCAGAATGGATAAATTGTGTTGACGATTGTTCATAGTGACATTATTACTTAATTTATAGAGTTGCTTTTGCTTATTAATACGGTTTTGCCTTATGAACTGTCCATGTACAAAGAAAACTGGACTATTACAGAAGAAGCCCCTTTGAAACTATAAGAGAGTCTTCTTAAGTTTAAGAAAAGAATGCTGGAACAACTGATAAGCATAAAAACAGAAAAGAAAATGTATCATATGGAAGATTTCCACAGGATGGCATGCAGCACAGGATTAGAGTTGTTGATTCACACCTTCAGAAACCTGGGTTTAAAGCTTTAGCCATGCATGGTCTATGTTGGGGTTTAGGCTTAGTTCTTAGCTTACATCTAATACTGCCAAAATAGACCATATTGTGTGGTACAGTACTTCTGCTTTGGAAGTAGATTCAGATAATGAATTAATAAGCTGAAACAGTTAACTGTGCCTTCAAAACCATGTAAGTTGCTACTAAGTCGTTGTTTTTGAACTATGATTCTATAAATAACAAAGCCAAAAATATAGTATTAATAAGTAAAAATACTATTTTCTAAAAAGAAAACAGGAGGTTGTTCTTTGGTCGAATTTAAAAGGAGAGTTCATCACTGCAGTTTGCTGTTTTTTTTAGATAACACTGAAAGAAGAGACTTATTCTGATAAACTGGAAGAACCCAAACTCTCCTCTTTTAAGTCAGTGGGAAACCGATGTGTTATATTATTTGAAATTGGAAAAAATCAAATACTCAGTTAGAGGATCTGTACAGACTTTTTTCAAAACATGGCAGGTTCTAATCAGTAATATTTAAAAAATAAGTTTATAAAGCACAGAGAATTTATTAATTTAGGTATGTTTACAAGCCTTAAATTTTACACCGTTTGGCTTGCTCTCTCTCTCAGGGGTGGGGATCGATCTGTTCTTAACATAATTCTTTTTTTTGTAAAAACTTGATTGCTATGTATGGATTGTAATAAAATTAATAAAATAAAAAAAAAACACTGAAAGAAGAGAGATTGCACATGTTGAGAAGACATCAAACATAAATAAACAGATAAATGAATGAGTGAGCGAATGTTAGGTAAACCTTTGAACCTGCAATTTCACATATACAGTTCAGTAATGCATATAACAATATTGTGAACAGTCCTGGTTACTGTGCTCCGAAAAAGACTTAAGTTAGCACTGCAGCTCTAGAAGCTGTACAAAGCAGGGTTGCAAAATGCATCTCAAGGTAAAAAGTTACATCCACAACAGAGAGTCAAAGTGTTTTAAACCTCTTTAGTTGTGAACAAACAAAGCGACATAAAAACCTACTCCCAGTTCTTCAACCTCTGTAAACGAATCAATGGGCTAGACCCCATAGTTCCAGTGAAGTGTACTGTTAATGCTACAGCATACAAAGACATTTTAGACTATTATGGCCTTACAACTTTGTGAAAACAGTTTGGTGAAGGTCCTTTTCTGTTCCAGAATGACTGTGCCCCTGTACACAAAGCCACATTCATAAACACATGGCTTGATAAGTTTGCTGTGGAGAAACTTTACAAGCATTACTATTGATTTCAATGGAACAAGTGTTTGGCTGAAAACGCTCAAAAACTGCTGTATGCTGGAGTTCTCAACCGATTGCTGCTAAAACACGTAGGTGTGAATAGTGTTATTAAAATAATGGGAAATAACTTTACAAGTGGTTTATCAGCTTTCTTGTCTATCACTAACACGCTTAGGTGTAAATGGGCCCTTAATCTAGGTGCAATCTTAACACAAACTTTCTAAAGAATGTTCAAATATTAAACTTAGAAATTTGTAACAAATGCATAAATCATATGAATTAGCAGTTTAATAAAATATAATACTACATAATGGTACAATGACTGTTTGAACACAGCACATAACTGAGCAGTTTACAGAGTATTCATTGCTAGTGCATCTCCTTTAATGTTCTGAAAAGACCTGCTAGCAAATCTTGACTTAAAGTTTTGTGGTCAGGGAGAGTGTTGTCTTCTTGGTTTTTTAATGGAGGACTGGAGTGTAAAGTTCTGCTTTTTTAAACAATATTTTTTACTATTTCCTTCTCGCTTACTCTGTAAATAATATTATAAACAAGTATTGCAGTCTTTTATCTCTAGTTCTGTCTTTGTGCTTATTTTTGATATCAAATAATAACATTATGCATAATGTTATAGGGGAATATAACAACATTACAGGTGCATTTAAATAATTGTTCAGTATAGCATGGTAAATTTAAATGTAAATTCCTGTACTGCTAAATTACATTACTCTAAAAAAAACAATAAGTTTCATCCAACATCTTTGTAAAATATAATGTACTGTTCTGAGTGCTGTGGATTTCTTTACAGCTTAATGTTTTCTCTGCCTCTCTTTTTCTAACACAACAGCCCTGTAATGTTTCTAACAAGTGGTGCTTGTAATGCTTGCATCTTTTAATGAGAAAGCTGTCCATTCACACTGTCAATGTGAATTCCCCATGGTCTGTGATGCCGTGGTTGCTTGCAGCCACAGGCCTCTTCCATCTCCCAGAATACTGATAGTCATAACTAAGGATGGACTAAGTGTAGACAAAACAACTGTTATCTTGGCAGTTCAGTTTCAGCACAGTACAAAGTGCAAGCTTATTCAAACAGTGACAGTGCAAAACTGCACTGCAAAAGTATACAATAATAAATAATCCATAAAACAGAGCAATATGGAAGATAAAAAAAAATAAATAGATCCAAATAAATAGCAAGAATAAAATCAAAGTCAGAATCAGCCTTTCTTCTGTCACACACGCACGCATGGAAGGCAGCTAAAGGGCTTGAGTGAAGGCAGTTCTGAAGCATGTCGGGATGTGGCAAAGTGCATTGACTCTTTGTCTCCCTTTCCTGTTGACCATCCCCGGGAGATTCCACCTGGCTCTCTTGACGTCACTTCCGGGACCGAACCAATGGAAGTAGACCTTACCAGCTCCAGCCCCTCTGATGTCAAGTCGAAGACGATTTACAGCCAGGATACCACATTATACGGGTGGCTGCCCCAAACCTTGATATGTCTCAATGTGTGCTTTGTGACACTTTTTAACTAAAAACCAGTGGTTGTAGCTCTGTTTCTCTACCATCTCTCATGCTCAATCTCTGGGCCTTGCATCAGGGCTGAGACACCAGTGAATGTAGTCCAACATCTGGTCCTTGTCTTCATCACCGTCCATCACTGTCTGTTGACTAGTTCCCTTATCCTACCACTTTTTTCAACATTCACAGGACCCTTGGAGCACTCAACCTGCTCCAAAGCACAGCAGGAACGATCCTTGCTCCACCATGGGTAATTCCGCACTGGTTTGCCTCCTCACATTCACACCATCTTGACTGTCTGATTCTGTGCTGTCTGTCCATTTGTCTCTCAGTTTTTCATTCCTTCCATTTGATCTCATATCCATCTCCATGTTCTTCTTTTTTATGTTTCTGTGAGTGTAGGTACACTAAACAATCCATAGAGTGCTAATGAGCTGAGTCATATGCTGTCACGCAAACAAACAAGCAATCTGAAAATTCTACTATTAAGTACTCTGCGACTACTCATCTCACCTGTACACACCTACAACCACAGAATCAGAGTCACACTATTCTTAAAAAATACCAAGCACTTGCACTTGTCCTCTGGTTACACCACAGAACCCTGAATATGCTTTAACACATGCTAATATTTTCCATATCAAAACTGCTTTGGGTAATTACAGGAAATGTACAAATGCAAATATGCTTTTATGGCCTAAAACAATATTATTTCTTTGTTTCACCATACAGCATTGAACACCAAAATGTAGCAATTGTTTTGAAAAATATGTGGCATGAGTAACAAGATAATAATGATGATGAGTAACAAGTAGATGTAGCCTGACTACAGTTCTATGCTCCAGCATTATGCTTCTAGGCAGCATCAAAAGCCTAGTTGAGTTTGCTCTCGAGTTCAGTGTTTAGCGTTTTTGTTTGTGTGACAATTTTTGAAATTTGTATATCTGCATAGTGTATTTGGATGCCTTGACATGTTCTTTGCTTGCCTTTTAATGTGTACTGGAATGTCTTTTGGATCACAACAGTCAACACGGTTTATTTTAGCTGTTCATTGGAGCTTCTCTCCTGCCTGTTTGTCCAGGTCTGCACTTGAACCATGGCTCACATAACCAGTCCCGCTTGATTGAGTGGCATTCCATCTAGAATGTTATAACATGGCTTTCCCATCTCAGAACCAATGTTGATGTTACTGGAATGAAGTCTAGCCAACTGCTAAGCATGACTTAAATTCTAAAGAAATTGGCATGCTGCATAAAATGTAAACAAAAACAATGAAATGATTTGCAAATCATATAAACCCATATTTTATTCGCAATAGAACATAGAAAGCATATCAAATGTTTACTATTAGCTCATTTTAAATTTGATAGCAGTAACACGTCTCCAAAAATTTGGGACGGGGCAACAAAACCCTGGAAAAGTAAGGAAGGAACATTTTGCAACTAATTAGGTTAATCGGCAACATGTCAGTAATATGACAGGGTATAAAAAGAGCATTTTACTGGGGCAGAGATGTAAAGATGGGCAGAGGTTCACCTATTTGCATCTGCAAATTGTGGAACAATTTCAGAATAATTTTCTTCAATGTAAAATTGAGAAGACTTTGAATATCTCATCATCTACAGTACATAATATCATCAAAAGATTCAGACAATCTGCAGAAATCTCTCTACACAAAGGACAAGGCTGAAAATCAGTATTGGATGCCCATAATCTTCAGGCCCTCAGACAGAACTGCATTAAAAATAGGATTGATTCTGTCATGGAAATCACTGCATGGGCTCAAGAACACTTCCAGAAATCATTGTCTGTGAACACAGTTCACTGTGTCTCCACAAATGCAGGTTAAAGATCTATCATGCAAAGAAGTATATGTGAACATGATCTAGAAACACAGCCATCTTCTCTGGGCAAAGCTCATTTAAAACGTACTAAGGTAAAGTGGAAAACTGTTCTGTGTTCAGACGAACCAGAATCAGCGTTCAGTTCAAAAGCCTGCATCTCTGATGGTATAGGAGTGCATTAGTGCCTATGGAATAGGCTACTTGCACATCTGGAAAGGCACCAAGGTCTATACATTTTTTGGAGCTGCATATGCTTCCATCCAGCATGCTTTGTAGTAGAAGGGACTGGGTGCTGAACTGGCCTACCTGCACTTCAGACCTTACACAAATTGAAAACATGAAACAAAAAATATGACAAAAAAGACCCAGGACTGTTGAGCAGCTGGATTCCTAATCAGACAAGAATGGGACAACATTCCTCTTCCAAACATCCAGCAACTGGTCTCATCAGTTCCCAGATGTTTACGGACTGTTGTTGACAGAAGAGTTACCCAGTGGTAAACGTGGCCCTGTCCCAACTTTTTTAAGACACGTCGCTGTCATCAAATTCAAAATGACCTTATTATTGTATTAAAATGGTACATTTTCTCAGTTTCAACATTTGATATGTTTTCTGTGTTCTATTCTGAACAAAATATGGGTTTATGAGATATGCAAATCATTGCATTCTGGTTTTATTTACATTTTACACTGCATCCCAACGTTTTTGGAATTGGGGTTGTATATTTGTTATACAGTATTTTGAGCTGGGATATAGGGAGGCATTTGCCTTTGCAAACATTTTTACATTTTTATCTTTTACATTTATTTTTACATTTTAGTTTCTCCACACTGCAAAACTTTTAGCACTTTCAATAGTACAAATGATTTTTGGCACATACCAAAAAAAATATTGTTAAACTATTTTACAAGTTAAAACATGATGTCATATCCACCACCTTATCATACAAATCACATGGATTGCTTAATTCATTCATCAGATCTGTGCATCTGGGTCAGCTTTCCTTAGATTTGGAAACAATCTAGAGAAAAGAAACAGAAATAAACAAGAGTCAAGTATAAGGAGCAATAATAATGAACTAGAAAAATAACCACTTGGAAAGAAAACAGGCAATCTAGCAATAGTTGAGAATAATTCTTTATATTGTTCTAGTGGCTAGATCACTACAAAGAAAAACTAAATAATTGTGTTTTTTATTAGAAAAAAACAATATATATAAATAACTAAATAAATAAATGTTGAAAAACGCACATAGTATGTTAAAGAGCCACTTATGTTTATGTAGCATCATAGAAACTAAATAAGCACTTACGACATGTTATAAACTTTCTAGCAAGCAATGACAAAAGCATCTAAACTGTATTAGCATTATGAATGAATCTTCAAGAATTTGTTTTACATGAGTGCCTGCCTAAATTAATTAGCACCTAAAGCCCAAGTAAAGCAAACCAGACTGCACTAAAAACAAACAAAATTAGGTTAATCACTGTATATCCTGAAAGTAAAAACAAAAAATAACATATATATATATATTGTAAAAGGCGCTATATAGCGCCCGACCCGGCACAGACCACGCAGAGGCAATGTGTACAAAACACTCAGGCTTTATTATTTTTCTTCAGCTGTGTGACACGTCTTCCCCGTGCCACACAGCCCAAACACAGTACCAAAAGCACAAAGCCACAAAACTCACTTCTCCACCTTCTTTTCCACCACTCCTCCGCAAGCTTAGTCCTCCTCCTCCCAACCCTGGCTCCCCGAGTGGTGGTGGCTGGGGCCTTTTATAGCCCACCCGGAAGCATTCCAGGTGATTAACCACCTGGTCCTAATTGAACTTCCGGGTGGGGCTGAAAGCTCGTCCAGCCGGGCTGTGGGAAGCAGGCAGCTCCCCCTAGCGGCCATGCCGGGCCCCAACCAAGCTGTGGAGGACTCCATCTCCCATGGAGCCCTGCGGGCGGTTGGGGAATCACCGTCGGCCAGGGAGGCTGCCACCAAGCATCCCAGGGGAGGTATTGGACTGCCCATGGCGACTCCCCCGGAACAGAAGAAGCAGGGGCGTCCCTGCCGGGCATGGGACCCAGCTGTCGTCACATATATATATATATATATATATATATATATATATATATATATATATATATGAATATACAGTATATATTAAACCTGTGAAAGTTAAAACATTAATTTTTGCGGTTGTTATCCGTTTAATGCCTTATATTGCCTCTATATGAAAACTGATTTCAAAGATTCAAAGCAGTTTACTCTTTGAAATAATGGCAGATCTGTATATTTTGTGAAAACAGAAACATTTAAACAATAATCTTGGCACCTCATGTACTAAACTGCAATGTGAGAAGAGAACAAAAAAGCACCATAAAAGGAAATGGATCACCCGTGGCTTACTTTGTCTGCCACTTCTCACATAATGTCTTTTTCTATTGATTTTTGTGCTGTCTCACTTATTTCCGATATCATTCTCTGTGAAATGTGAGCAGCCATAAAAAGAACATAGCGTGTCTGAGTACATTTTTGAGAACACATAAACAAAAGTAGCGCACAGGCCTTTTTAATTTTAATTATACTTATTCAGGTTCCTTTTTTATGTTTGATTTTTATTGTTAATTAATAAATTAATACTATCACAGTAACTAACATGCAGACATAAAATATTCCTGTGTATAAGAATCCAAGCATGCGATTCAAAAAATTCACTTTATTGGTACTCTATAACATAATATAATCAGTATGTGACCACCATTTCTAATATACATTATGTGCTGAAACTGAACTGCTTATACTAACTGAAGCAGTTTAATCACATGTATAATAAGTAATAGATCAATATCAAAGTAAGTAATGGTTTTATAGTATAAATCAACATACAGTACAAAGTTACCAGTACAGTATTGCTGGTCCATGGCAGTCATGTGACCTGACAGTAATCCTGGTATACAAACATGTAAGCAACTGGGTTATGATCACATAATTTGTCACCCACTTTGACTAAAAAAAAAATAATTCTAAATAAATATTGCATACATGCTCATATTTAGCTACATGTTCAGCTCCTTTTAAATTCATGTTTCAGTATGCACAACAGATATTCAAGTTAATTCTAACCAGTATCCAAGTGTTGACAACATGTTGATGAACTTTGTACTGTCATAAAATTTTTAAGACATTTATATTGACGATATTATCTAAACACGCTAGATGGAAACACTCAGGTGTACTTTGTATATTATAAAGTACATTTAAACAATAAGTCTTTGAAGTGTGTTTTATTTAACACCAAAGTACGGAAAACTACAACAGGTTTCCCAATTTAGCTTTAAAAAGGCCAAGATGGCATTAATGCACATATTATGATTTTCAGATAAAATGCTATTAGTTTGGCCTTTCTTAGTTTATAGTAGAAGCAACAGGTTGCCATTAGTCACTCACTGCTTCCTTTTATTTTGTTATAATGTACTTTTTAAATGTACAAGAAGCCTACCAACATAAAGAAACTATCACTTATTTTAAAAAATAGAACTTCCATTGAACAGTTTTACTGTTAAAACAGGTCTTTTAGCAATCTGAGTTTCAGATTTAAACTGAAGTAAACACAATTTAAAATGTCCTTTTGTGGCATTAGCGGGTAATTTGCATTTTATGAAGAGAACTACTATTGTTTTATCATTATCAAAGAATACAGATGATCTCTATAGATCTCATAGATGTCTATTTGCCTAGCAGTATTATAACATGTGAATAATTGTGTTAAAGGTTATGAATAATTGTTTGAGAATGTATATGATAATGAAAATTGAAATATAATATTGCACTCAAACAGCTTTAGAGAAAAGGCTATAATGACGAATGGTAGTTATTGAGTACCCTGGCTTTCCCAAACTTACACAAAGTTAAAACATTTGGAAATCACCACCTGTTTTCTATATTAATAAATACAGAGATAAATAATCAAGTAAATATGCTTTTACAGTTTTCAGGGAAGGAAGGCAGAGTTTTTGTTTCAATTTAGCTCCACCAACTAATCACAGCACTGGAGAGTGGCAACATGTTGGTTGGCATATGCGAATAAGAATTTCACTGTACATGTAATAATAATGACATCATTAATTTAAAAGCCAATGATAAAATTAGCATAGGATATTCAATAGACTTGGAGAATATTGGTTGTTAAATGGAATATTCAAAACAGAACAATGTTGAAGACATTGAATAATTCATTAATCAGAAACACCTTTTGACTGAAACCAGACACTACTGGATCCCTATTTGCAAGAGTCATAAATAGTGTAAATGAGGCTTAATTGATTTTACTTTCTCTTTCTCCTTAAGTACTGATGAGCAAAACACTTTGTGGGAAATTCAATTTAGAGCAAAACCTAGAATATTACATTGCAAAAAATATTCATAAAACAAGTAGTGCTTTGTCACATGCAAAATTTGTGCCATTAGCACTTACATTTTCATCTCATCTGCATCCTTTTTCTCCATGTATAAAGGTGTGGAAAAAAGTTATTTTTGTGCAGAGCATTGAGAAGGAACATGGCTAGAGAGCACTTACCAGCAAGTACTGTACTTTGGAGACACTTGTCCGCTGCTAAAATTCATTGGCCTGGGAATGTGGCTGTAAAGGATCCTGAATTAGATTGGGTTATGAGTTTGGGAAGTGAGCACTGAATGGAGTTACCTCTGACCAGAAATGAGCAGTGGGAGGTACAACCTGGTGGTGTAAATGTGTAGGCAGCCCAGTGCATAAGATAGATGAGCCGCATGGAAAGAGCCATGAAAAATAAGGGAAGCATTAGAAGTACAAGAAGTAGAAGAACATTAGCTGTAAAATAACACTTAGAGGTCAATACATCTTCCTTTTCACTTTAAAAAATTTAAAACCCACTTAAAATCTTAATTTTACTGAGTTTTGCATTTCACGATTACAAAATTACATGAAAAACTAGTTTTAAGTGTAATTTTGAGAAACTGTATGCAGAAGAAAATCTTCATCGCTTTTCTAGCACTAGTCCCACTAAAAAGTTTGTTTGCATAGACCACTGCTTAAAATAAAAATAATTTTTGTAGAACTACAATGGTAATAATGTAGTAGAACCAAACTGTGTTAATTATATTCAAAACAAATTAATCAATTTTATGAATAATATCATTGTTGTTTAAAAACTGATATAATGTGCCTATCTATAAAGACTGAGGTAGGCATCCATAATTCTCAGGGTTGTGGTCTGCTGTGCAGCAGCGTCACCTAGTGCTGGGTGGAGTTCTTCCTCTCATATCTCAAAGTGATATGTACAATTTTATACAGGATACAATAAAGGTGCTTATATGATTGTGAGCTATTCGTGATGTTAAACGTAGCCAAAATAACTAACCATCATATGTAATTCTGCTATTACAAATTGCTAACTTAGTTTTTGCCTTTCCCGATCGCTTTTGTTACTCAGATAAAATTTAACACAAATGCATTGCCAAATGTATTCATTGTTTCATTTACAATGTTTAGCAAACATCAATTTTAGTATTATATTTTATTTTAACCCCAAATTTACTGTATAAACAATAATGATTAACAAGAATATAAAAGAAAGATATATGACCCATCATATTATTTCCCAATGTTGGCCTGTGTAATCAGAAGGCACAGATAGGAAAGTGTCATAGTGCCCCATAACATAGCGCCCCTTCTTACTGACTGTAATGTTTTCGGTGCATAAGATCTTTTACCAAAACATCTACATACTTTCATTTCAGTTCTCTGCCTACCAGTACAGTTATTTTTCAAACATTAAGAGCATTACTCACAAAGGGAGTGTTTTATTTGTTATTAATTATGTCATATAGACAAAACATTCTGCAAAAAATAGGCTATTAAGATAATAAATATAGGTAAAAATCCACAGTAAACACTATTAAATGACTCATGTAAAAAAAATGATGATCTCAAGCCAGGAATTAGAATCTATTAAACTCTGAACAATATGTTATCTCAGCATGCCATTTAGATTTAAAGCATTACACCAATATAAAGTAGCATACTTGCTGAGACACCTGTTTTTTATCGGGGGAAAAAAAAAAATCACAAAAAATCCAATTTTAGAAGCAAGCAAATCAATTAACAGACAAATGCAAAAGAAAACCAGAAATATAAAAATAAACCTATACAATTAGTGAGTGTAAAGGGCAAGGAAAAGCAAGTTATAATCTCTTTTGGCAAACATGACAATTTATTTAATCAAATCATATATAATAAATTTTAACTTTCAGTCAAGACTCTTGAAATGTTTCATATGTCAATTAGGTGAACAGCTGTATCATTTAGTGTTTTCATAAATTATAAATTTGTATGCATACTAATCCTAACAGCTTGTGTGGAGGCAGTAACTGAACATTAAATCTTACACAGCATTCCTAACAGTTTGGATATAATTTACATAAAATAATGTAGCAAGTTATCAACAAGAAATCATTAGTATGAAGTTAGTGACAGCAATTAAAACAGCTGTAGAAGTAAACAATACCATGGAAAGATGGTATTGTTGGGAAATATATAGAGACACATTAATTGTGCATATTTAAATTTAACTAATCCATTATGTATTTTGTAAACCATAAGCACAGGAAAATGTATAGGTATAATAAAATGACAATAAATGATCAAATGTAACTTTAACATTCCAAAAAAACAGATATGGTACTTCACAACTATGAGATATTGGCTGCATCTAATGGGTTTATGTACTGTATATGAAATGACTAAATCTCATTCTGTTTAGGTTAAGGGATCAAAATAAACAAAATTTTATTTAACCTTTCCAGTATCTGTTTCAGCTGGACACCTGAATATTCTCCATTTCATCCAAAAGTTACTCTTGATTTCCGCTGGAAGCACTACTCTTAATAGGGGGGCAATTTAAAACTATAAAAAAAAAATCATCAACCTATCTTTTTGGTATTGAAGAGTTTGGATGTGAGGTGTTACAATTGCAGTGGATGACATCTGTCTTTGCTGCTTTTCCCTTCATCTTTACTTCAAGTGGCTGGCCATGTCCTTTCCTGCAGCAAAGTTTAAAAAAAAAAAAACAAAAAAAAGTTGTAGACGACAACAATAAAATGTATCCATTATCATACAATATTTTTAATTTGATAGTTGATGAAGTGTATGGCAAATGAAAATATTACAACAATTATGTTTTACAGATCATTTTAAAAATAAGGTGCCTCTGTCATGTTCATTTAATGACTGAGAAGTTTGTGAACTAATCAAGAGTTACTACATTCTAGGAAGAAAAAAAAAGTTTGTGGCCTCATTTACTAACTTTCTTCTTGTCTATAGTATTATTAAACAGGTTAATTTTTATATGTATGTGTCCCTCATGACACAACAAGAATGTTTTACCATCTTTCTGCTTTGATTGCATCTGGAAGAAAGGCACCCAGAAATGTAGGAAATAATAACCTGGAAATGAAAGAGATAAACGGCTTAAACAAAAACAAAGTCTGAAGATGAGCAGGGTTCAAACAACCAAGACAACCTGACAGAACTGATGGCCAAAACTAAAATCACTAATCAGAAAACAGTGTCACACTAAAGAGATATGAATTTTCCAAAAAAAAAACATTATGAAGGTTGTTTTACTAAATTGATTATCCCAGTACTGAGATGTTGGGTGTTGAATGCTGCTCTCTCAAATGTGATTATGCAGTGAACAACGACACCATCTAGCAACAGGCACTGACGTCATAAACAATGTGTATGCAGCCTTGAGCAGCAAGTGTGAAGTACAGGCAGATGATATCAGCCACTTAATGATAAAAAATAAGCAAAAACTTAAAATTAATGCAAAAGTAAACAAAACTAAAAATCATTAACTCTATCAGACTGATAAGCATTTCTCATATTTTGATCAATAATTAGAAAAGTTGTTTATATTAAATAAACCTATGCCTATGGCAGAGCACATTCACATGAACACTGAATCCCTCATACATAGTAGAAGAAATCTGAAGGACTAGAAGATGGTACACAGACAGTGCTACGGCCACGATCTGATTCCAACACTATCACACTGTATGCCAGCAGAGCTAATTACTGTGCAAGCCTTCATTAACATCTTTACTTTTTAAAGACAAACATACAGATAATACAGGTGTGGGCAAAAGTAGGTTTACAGTTATGATTTATCTTTTACGAAATTTGAGCACTTACGAGACTATACCTACGTGAACTGTGACATTCTTTTGAGTTGGTAAAGTTAATACAACTATTGTAATTATCTTAACCTGGATGTCTTCTTCCATACAAATAACTGTCGAACCTCAGTACTGGTACTGAAATGGTACTGATGCAAATAATAGATAACCCTCCCACCACATTAATCCCACATATCTTGCCACATTTCACCTGTTGTACCACACTGTCTTGCTACAAGATTATGCTTGAATTCTAAAGCTCATTAAAGGGGACGGAGGTGGATTAAAGGGATTGTCCAATGCGGAGTCTACAGCGTAGCTCCTTTCCTTGCTCCTGACCTGTCCTGATAAAATTCCATCACATATGTGGCAACCTGCTTTCTCTCATGCACATCTCAGGGTCCATTCCACTCTCAACTGTATTCCTGCTTTTCCCTTTGGGCTCATAGCATGGTTGGACTAAAGGGGAGAAATCACAATACCATCAGAGTTGATCTACACTCTTATGGAAGCTCTGAACTACGCAGTGACAAAAAGTTGGGGATAACACTTATCACATACATACATGAAAATACCTTGTACATACAAGATACTTTCACATATGTACGGGATACTTTTACATATGTACAAGATGTTTTCACGTACATATAGGATACTTTTACATACGTACAAAATGTTTTTGTGTACATACGAGATAAAGTTAGATTAAAAAAATGATAAAAACACGCTTCGGGGCTACCTAATTATGACATTACCAAGGTGATTCAGTTTGATGTCACTTCTATTTCTTATAGTGCAGTGATATAAAAAGTAGACAGGTATGCTTTTATTTATTAAAGGAGTATGGGATGGTTTAGGCATGTACTATATGTTTACATTTATCAGGGGAGAAATGGCGTTTTTTGTTCTGGAAAATAATTTGGTGCGTATACCTTACTATCTCATGCTCACCACTTACTATCTGGTGCCTACCACTTACTCTCTCATGCCCACCTCATACTATCTTGTGCCTACCATTTATATATCTCAGGCACAATACATATTATCTCGTGCCCACCACTTACCATAGCTTGCACATCACATACTTTAAGGTCACATCAGGTAATATTGCATGTGCACCGCATACATTCAGATGAGCATCAAATACCATTGCATGCGACTGTACATCATTTTCTGGAAGCAGGGCATTTCACTTAACAGTTTGATGTTTTACTCACACAGTTACATTCCATCAAAATGGATATTGGCAAGTTTATAAAAGTAGGATATACATTCGGCTATACATTCAAGCCCAGGCCATTGGATCCACGAAGCATCAGTGCTAACCACTGCAGTAATGTGAATGAAAAAAGGAAGCAACCTTAGTTGGATGACTTCTTGCATCTACTTACCATCTCACAGCCAGTTTCTTATTACTCAAAGTTATTGTCTGCTTTTTTATTTTTATTTTTTTCATTTTTATTACTATTTAATTTAATATTGTTTCTTTGTATCAGTATACTGCTGCTGGATTATGTGAATTTCCCCTTGGGATTAATAAAGTATCTATCTATCTATCTATCTATCTATCTATCTATCTATCTATCTATCTATCTATCTATCTATCTATCTTATTTTCAAAAGTTACAAAATGAATTCATATTTCTCATATTGATTGCATATGAAGTTTACCCAGTGTAATGCTGGTACACTAATTTAATTCTCAGGTAAACTTGGCACACTCGCTTATCTACACCGATGGACTGTGGTATTTAACATGAATCCAAATTGTTAAATCCAAATCTGGCCACTATAATTCTCACCATTTTCTGACAAGAGATATGCCCTTGTTAAAAATGCAAACAAATATCCTAGTCAAATCCATGGGCAAACCTGGCACACTGGGTCATTTGTTGCACTGTGCAAAACAAACTGTGATATTTACATGGCACACTAGAGAGTTAAATCGTGTTGAAACCGTTTTTATTATCACGTTTTTGACAAGATAGATCCCTAAGTTTAATTGCTATTTGCTTAGCCCAAATGTAGGTGCACTATATATCAGTGTCAAGGACCTTAAAAATGGCATATTGTGGTACCAAAAGCTGCTGCTGGTACTGTACCTTTTTAAAAATAGTTTTATAGTACTTTTTTAGTACTGGCATACCATACAACACTAGTATAGACCTAAAACTAACCAACAGCTACAATCTATTAATGACTATCATGTATTCTATATTTTTACAGTGTGACTTCCTGAACTAGACTCTGTCATTCTGATTCTTCATCTTAAAAAGAATGGAATGGACAGACAGGATCACAAAAGAAGTTTTACTGCCTGCAAACACATGAATGGCTATAAACATACCATTTATGATAACTGTAAGTCATACAGTTTTATTGATTTGTAGATTCTCTGAGTTGTGTGGTATTTAAGACTTCAGGGAAGGCTCTTTTTCATGCTAACAGTCTCAATCTTAATTTCAAACATAGGAGAGGCACAGAAAAATCTAGGGGAAGCTTCAGCTCTTATCACAGCTGCACAGCAAAATTTCGATACTTCTCCATCAGACTGGAAGGCTCAATAGTATTCAATGATGTGGTCTTTAAATGATGACAGAAGGAGCAAATCAAAATACAAATTTGTCTTATAGGTTTTATTCATGTTATTAATACCAAACAAAACAAATCAGGATACCAGACAAAAAGAGCCAGTTTTAAAAGCTAGAAAGCAGAAAATGTTGGTTTGTGTACTTGGAAACCGGAAGTGATGTCAGTGGTGTAAGTTCTGTCAATCATCCTTTCTGTAGAGGGAGAAGGAGAAGAGATATATATACATTTGACACATAAAATTATATTCACATTTAATTGTAAGCATTTTCTGTAAATTTAAAAAAACACATTGCCTGTCCTGGAGTTTTATAATGGAACTAATGGGGTAAGGGGCGCAACCAAAAAACTAAAACCTAAAAACTTACTGAATATTTTCACATTAAAGCAGCAAATGTTTTGATATAAGAAAGCATGCCTTCCGTGTTTCTGACACATGTTCACGACAGCAAACAAGATCTGGAATTAATCATTTTATCTCATATTTCTGTTACTGAGATGTTTTCTTTTCGCTTGTGTGATTCTCACATAAATAGTGAAGTATATCAACACAATACCAAGCGTGTAGCATGAACAGTTTACTATGATTTTGTCTAACAAAGAGAAAACCACGACTCTGTGTGTGACAGGTTGTTGCAGAGGAAAACAAAAACCTAGGTATGTCCACAGATGGTCTTATTTTAAAATGGCTGACTCTCATCATATTGGTGGTTTTTTTTTTAAATGACACGTATAAGTTAGTTTGCAATATGTGTGTAATTTCAAGGTACAGAACCAATACTTGCCAACTTTCTTGGCTTGAAAAATTGACATATTCAGCAAGTTTTTAGGGTTTTGTTGTCTGGCTGTGCCCCATTGGTTTCATTATATAAGGCCAGAACAGGCAACGTATTTTTAAAAATGTATAGGAAATGCTTAACTTTAGAACATAATAATGCATATATACTATGTTTGTGAAGAAATAACTTTGACTTGAATAATATTGAACATATCTATTAACACTTTTTTCAAACATTTCCCAAACATTCAAACATTTCATAAAAAATCTATCCAATTAACAGAAATTTTGCAAAAACAATCAGTGAGAACTTAATTGTCTGCTTTGTGTAAACATAAAAATATACAGTGTAACACTAGATGGCGCTATACCTGTGCTTAACCCAACGCACAGACACTGACAACACCTGTTAAAAGCACCAAGAATTTGTATTAATTTCTTTTTTTCTTTGTACAATGCTCCTCAAGTACCACAGCCGCAATAAACAAATAAACACAATAATATTTAACTCTCAAAATCTCTCCTACACACCTCCCAGCAAGCTCTGTCCTCTACCTCCCAAGTGCCAGCAAGCTCTGTCCTCTACCTTCCAACTCCGGCTCGCTTGCTGGGTTCCCATCAGTCCTTTGAATAGTCCTTGACCCGGACGTGTTTCTGTCCTTCTGACCACGTGACTGGCTAGCACTCCTGGGTCTAATGAAGAACTGATATTTTGGAGTTTCCTTCCTTGTGATTACCTTGTACTTCTGGGCTATAAGGAAAGGATGAGTCCATAAGTCCTTTGACAACTCCTTCTCGCGGCACCTACTGCACCCAACAGGGCTGAGAAGCCAAACTTCAAGTCTTAGGATGCCTTGTGGGAATCCATGGGACCACTACACTAAAGGGGAGATGCCATCTAGCATTTTGGGGGAGGCAGTGCCGGCAAGTAACTGTCTTCCCCCATCCTTCCCTTTCAGGGGCGTTCTGGCCGGGTTGAGCTGCCAGCTGTCCATCATAACAGCCTAAAGGGATATAGAAGGTAATTGACCAGTTTTTGTTTAGTTATAGAAACACAGTTGGAATATGTATTTAAATGAGGTGTCCAAGTGTTTAGAATGGCTGCCTCATGGCTTTAGTGATCTGTGTTTCTAGGTCAAGACAAGGTCTTTGTGCCTTTTATACAGTCATATGTCTGCTTGGGTTTTCTTACTTAGATTTACTCTTGAAATCCAAAGATTTATGACATAGATTAATTGATAACTCGAACTTGGTCCAACAAGAACGAGAATGGATGTATGCATAGATCTGCCCTGTTGGGCACTGTCACTCACAGTGATGTAATGGAAAGAAAATTCAGAAAATAGATGGCTAGGCAGTTTTTCTTATATTTAGATTTATTATAAAATATCCTAATATAAACAACATGACGCTTATATGAACAGATTGATTTATGCATTATTTGTATTCAAAATAAATGCAAATGTATATTATAATTCTTGCTTGTCTACCATAACAATCAAATTTAAGACTCTTTGATTGAGTTTTAGTGTAAGGGACCCATTGAGATATTTATTAATATTGATATTATAGTGCTTCCTTGAAGGCAGAGATATGAATATTACCATAAAGATCATGCAGTTCTCATAAACAAATTATGAAATGAATGCAATCCACAGTGTACATGCCCTGCATCTTCATTGGAACAAAAAAAAATCAATGTAGTTTATATACAGGATTATCAGAAATATGTGTCTGTATATTGTTTCTAAATGCTTAATCACTGAATTTCTGTGATGATGAGTTATTAACAGAGCTCACTCAAAACACATAATTTAGTTTAATTGCGTTATTAAAGAGGAAAAATGCAAAAAGCTAAAATTTAAAGCATTTCTTATTGAATTATTGCCCATTTAACCAAATTGTTAACAGCTTTCTCTATTTAACACTTACCTTCATCCAAGATAACTTTCAGAGATGATCAAACCAGCCATCCATTCATTCACCCATTTTCTTAAGGTTCTTGTTCAATACAAGATTGCAAAATCAATAGGAAACTTAATCTTGAACATAGCTATTACAAAACCCAAAGCCATGTGGTAAAATTAATGTAAGATCAATAGAATCCTTCAGTTTTGATAATGAGGAGAAGCAGTTTGGTGAGAAAAAGTGAGAGTAAGTATTGGAAACATTCCAATATAGATCAATAGATAATTTTTTAAGAAATTAGATTCAACCATAACCTCATTTATTTGGAATTCAAAACATCCACATATCCAAAGAGCGACCCTACAAACACCTAAGGCAGAAGGTGGCATGGCTCTACCTAACTTTCAGTTTTATTACTGGGCAGCAAACATACAAACTATAAAAACCTGGACATGGACACAAATAGATGACCATACACAGGCTTGGTCCGCAATAGAAATAAAATCCTGCAGTACTTCTTTATATTCCCTGCTTTGCACCCCAATAAATACAAGTTATCACCAATATACTAACAAGCTTTTATATGTGGCACGAAAGCCACCATTTTCCACCCTCTCAAACATGTGCAATTTTTAATGCCTGGAAAACATTTGCGATTAAATCACTTAGAGATCTGTACATAGACAACGTCTTTGCATTCTACGAACAATTACACTCCAAATTTACCTTTCCAGCAACACATTTCCTTCACTACCTTCAAATTCGAAACTTTGTTAAACAGAACCTGCCCAATCTTCCTCACCTCCCACCAACCTTTATTCCGGGAAAAATATTGCTCAGTCTCAAGGACTTAGACAGCATTTCCGTAATATATAAAACTATTTTACAGTCCCTCCCTTTCAAAGATCCAAGAGAACAGTGGGAAAAGGATCTCTCACTCAACATTTCAGAAAAGGAGTGGAAAGCAGCAATGCACAGAATTCACTCGAGCTCCATATATGCAAAGCATAGACTTATTCAACTCAAAATGATATATTGAGCGTATCTCTCTTGTTTAAAATTGTCCAAAATGTTTTCAGGGCAAGATCCAACCTGTGAACGCTGCAATCAAATTCCGAACTCACTGGGTCACATGTTTTAGGTTTGCACCAAATTAACATCATTCTGGACCAAAATCTTTAAATGCCTTTCAGACAGCTTTGGTGTCACAATCTCTCCTAATCCACTAACAGCTGTGTTTGGGATACTTCCAGATGGGCTTAAAGTGGAGAAGGACAAACAAACTGTAATTGCCTTTACTACACTATTGGCACTTAGACTTAGCTTGCTCAATTGGAAGAATCCTAACTCAACTATTCTAAGTCAGTGGGTAACTGATGTTATATACTATTTGAAATGGGAAAAAATCGAATTCACACTTAGAAGATCTGTACAAAACTTCAAAATCTAATCAATAACATTTTAGAATAAGCATTTAGATTGAGGAGGCAGGTTCGCTCCACTCTTTTACTCCATTTATCTTGATTCATTTATTAATTCATCTATTTACTTATTTTTACTAGCATAACGTTTTACACTGCTGGCCTGGCTCTCTCTCTTTTGTAGCAGGAGTTGCTGTAGTAAAATCTGAAGAAAATCAGTACCTGAACAAGAGGTTGAGTGGCATAGTTAGTAAAAATGGAGCAGATATTCTGGATGCAATTAAGAAAGAAGTTACAGGACTTGGTTGTTGAGTCCTCCAGGTCAGGTTAAATTAAGTTTACAGATAGTAAGTCAAGGTCAAAGGAAGGCTAGAGTTATATTCGGTGACAGTGCTGTAGCATGATAAGTAGAAAATGATAGATGTGAACTAGTTTAATTTAAAATTATTATGACTTAGCTGTTGTATGCAAGGAATGAGAAGTATATGTTGTAAACTGACTTGGGGGGATTTTGGCAGAAATGACTGACAAAAAAGTAGACGATAGTCCTTCATAAAGGCAAAATGTATCACAGGTTTTCTGTGGTAGTGGGTAACATGAGTCTTTCTGAAGTTTATTGGCAAGGTTCCTTTGCAGATTTGGAAACTGAAGAAACAAGACAAATATTGAACTAGGTCAATCTGACAGATGTTAAATTACAGAAGTACATTATAATTTACTTTTAAAAAGCCCTTCATCTATATGTTTCATTAATTTTGGTGCACCATGATTTAAGTTAGAAATTCAAGTTTACATTTATTGTTGTGTATACATAGCACGTAGAATATAATTTACTTGCATGTTTCCCACAGATGAGTGACTGTAGTACATTACCAACAACAGCCACTGAATACAACATCAAACAATACAACAGAAGCTATTAAATGCAAGAAACTCTCATGGAGCTGTTAGTATGAGTGGCTGTTAAGTACCCTGATGGCCAGAGTTATGAAAACTGTAACAATGACTATTGATGAAAATGAGAGAAGGAAGGAAAGGAACTATACAGGATGGCTAAGGCCTTTAATAATACTGCTGCCCATTTTAAGGCAATTTGTGATAAATACAGTATGTCCTGAACAGAAGGGAGCTGTTTGCCAGTAATATTCTGGGCCAACTTTACCACCATCTGTAGTGCTTTACAGTCTTCAATTGAACAGGTGCTGTACCAGGATGTAATGCAACCAGTGAGGACATTTTCCAATGTGAACCTATAAAAATTGGTGAGCATAGATGGAGACATCTGGGCTTTTCTTATTAGTATTCTGCAAAGAATGTGATATTATGGAATGATAAAATGTGCACTTTTACTTAAAAAGGGAAGCAGAGCCCTTTTTTAAGTCTTCTCCATCCATATTCATGCACCCACTCATTATCACACACATTCAACTGATTTGAAATTGGCAGTTATCCTAACAGCATGATAAAAACTGGAAAGGAAACAAAACCCTAAGTGAGGAAATTAATTAAAGAAACAAGAAATTTACAAACTCCACTCGAAAGTCATAACAGCTGACAAGGAACTAGAGTCCATGAGCTGTGAGGGAACTACTGTGTGTTTGCATTGCTCTGCATTCATTCAGTTAATTCATTGAATGTTTTGTTCAATCATTCACTCATTGTCTCATGTTCATTTATTTAAAAACAATTTTGTAGAGGGTCAGAACCTATCCATGCTCTATCAGCTGAAAAGCAGGACTAAACACTGGGCAGGAGTCCATTCCATATCAGTATCCCCTTTCACATACACTTTCTTTGACCTATTTAGTGTCCCCACTCAACCTGTTTTGGGTATCTTTTTGAATACTCAAAAATAAATGGATGTGGACAGATAAAAAACATGGAAACTCTTCAAAAGAACATATATCTGACCAGAATCCAAATCCAGCATCCTAAAGCAGTGAGGCAGCAGCACTGAGCATTGTAGCATCATGTCATGCAAAAATATTTACACATATATACCTTACTTTGTTTAACCACTGTCACACATGTGCGATTAGGAGGCAGTCAGAGAGCCTAAAGGTGAGTGAAACATCGCGAGATGAGGGGTTGTCACGTGGAGCTTACCTGAACTCTTTTTGCCAACAGAAACCAAGACGGGAAATAATAAATCAACTTTCGGGTTTTCAAGATGGCCGCGATGACGTCACTTCCGGCCATCCCTGATGACGTCACTTCCGGCCGTCCCTGATGACGTCACTTCCGGCCAACACTGAAGACGTCACTTCCTGTAAAGCTTCCAGACTGCCAACCATTTCCTGTCACATGTTTTTTCTTTTACATATAAACGCCATTTTGTCTCAATTAGATATTCATTGTAATTCACGACTTTGAATCAACATCTTTTTTTTTGCTTATTGTCTCGCCGACAATATATGGGGACGGTCCCCAAACCTTTATTTTGTCTAAAGCAATTATTTCAATCACACCACTTACTGTTGTCATATCTGTTTATCTGTCTTCTTTTGCAAAATAAGGAGAAGCAGCTGAGAGTTTTTGCATTCTGTGGTGTGAAAGTTAATTAAAAAATAAAGTTTTACCATTTAAGCTAAATGCTTTAATAAATTAAGAAAATGTTAAGGCAGTTTTAGTAATCCTAACGCAACTTTTAATAATGAGGCCAATTCAATGTAAGACCTGCTGAATGATGGACTTTCTAGAGGATGGTTTGGAGGATCCAGTCTTCTATGAGGACTTCAAGAGATGCCAGCTGATCCGGCACTTCATGTTCAGGGTCGCTGAACCGGAGGAGGAGTTGGTTGGCCTGTATTGTGTTAGAGAACTGGCAAACCTGGCACAGGTTTCCTATAGAGAGATAGAGTACATCCCTAACATGGTACAGAAGAACATTCTAGACCAGACAGATAGCGATAGATGGGTCACAGTCAAAAGGCACAAGGTGAAGGACGCACACTGTCTGGGGGCACCAACCCCAAAATGGCAAGTATCAAACTGTTTTGAGATCATTGTGGAGCTGGACGGTGTCTCTGAAAATCCTGAGGTGGTAGGCAGGCATGAGGTGCCCCAATGGGTGCCCACAAAACCAGTTCACAGAAAGAGAGAGGTAGTGATAGTTAGAGACTTAATAATTATAAGAATTATAATATAATCACTAGAATTTTAGAAGAATTAAATGAATAAAACTATCAGGCTTTGTTTGTCTGAATTCCCTGTTCTCATCTAGATTGTTCTAATGTTCTAAAGTTTTGTCTGTATGATACAACTGAAAGTGGACCATTTTGTTTGAACTTGGTAAATTTCAAAGACGTTTGTCATTAAAATTACATTTTTATTGAGATACCGCAAATACTAAGCAATATGTTGGAAGTTTCAAAAACTTTGAAAACAATTTAAGTTTAAATCCAGTTTAAAGTTTGAAAACAATTTAAAAAGCATTGGTGAATTTTCAGAATTGTTTATCTTAAAACAGAACATTCTCTGTAACCTCAGTTAATGATTAATTTACTGACTTATTTACTTGTTTCCTACTGTATATTTAGACTATTTCAGTTGTTATATTTTGTTTATTTTCCTTTTGCATGACCTATAGCCACTCCTGACAGATCCCCAATACAAGTCATTGAAATGCCAGTAGAGTCATGTGGCAGGTAGGATACCATCACATCAGTGGCTTCCATGAAACTCTGCAATAGCCACTCACTTCTCCTGCTGTGCGAAAGTTAAATTGTCTACTTATCTATTAAAGTATAAAGTGCAAGCAAAGAAATTAAAATGTCACTTATTCTAGAAATAAATAGAAGAAATGAAGCCGTTAAGCATACAGTGAATATTACCAAACTGTCATCACATTCACATTATTCCACATCCTGTTTTGGCTCTTTTTTACATTATACCATAAAAGGCTACTAAAAAACAAGTATAAATGTAATTTTATATACTTTATTAATGCATTTAATTACATTCTGTTATTTTTGGATATGTCTCATTGTTATAATATTTAATCAACAAAAGTGTGATAGCTGTTTTCTTCCAAAGTAAATAAAATTAAAAATGTTCCAACATTCAGAACAGCTGACTAAGTCCCTGAAATGCACCTGTTAGTATTTGCACAACTTCTGTTCTGTACATGAAAGTCTGAAAGTATATTTGTTCACATTAAAACTAAAAAACATCCTGTTAGGGGTCATGAGGAGTCAGTGCTGATCTCTGCAGCATTGATCACATGGAAACTGAGCCTAGAAGAGGTGACAGGCCATTGCAAAGCACACTAATACAGTGTATTCAATGGCTCCCTTGGAAATTTAGTTTGTTGAATAATACCAACACTTTTTAAAATACTTCTTTGTGGCAGATAAAGGGCAATAAAACAATATGAAAATATTAATTTAACATGTTTTAATGCTGATGCTCAATTAGTACAGTTGAAAGAAGCTCACGAAGAAGCCACAGAAATTTGCACCCTCTTTTAAGTCAAGAAAGGGTGGGATGATTTTCTTTTGTGAAGTAGACCTTTTAATTCTATAATCTGTTGTCAGACATTCATTAGTTTGATTCATTCTGAGACAAAGTATTGGGATCAATCAGGGAAAGACTTTTTTTACTAGAGTATTCAGTTTCTCTTAATAATAATAATAATAATAATAATAATAATAATAATAATAATAATAATACATTTTATTTATACAAGGCACCTTTCTGAGAACTCAAGGACACCGAACAAACAATAAATAAATAAAAGACACAATTATAAACAACTAAAAGCATCAGAAAATATAAAAATTAAAACCAAACATAATCACTGCAATCATAAAGAAAAATTTTAAAACAGATATGTTTTAAGTTTACATTTGAAGGATGAATATGATTTGATATTTCTAAGCTCAGTAGGTAATCAGTTCCAGAGCTTGGGAGCAGAACGGCTGAATGCTCTGCTCCCCATGGTTGTTAGACGGGTGAGCGGGATGGTCAGATGGATGGAGGAAGAGGATCTAAGGTTACAGGAGGGAATGACAACATGAAGAAGGTCAGACAGATACGGAGGGGCAAGGTTATGAATGGCCTTAAATGTTAATAGCAGAATCTTAAAATCAATTTGAAATTTAATCGGGAGCCAATAAAGCTGCTGCAAAACCGGAGTAATAACGGGAATAGATGAGGCTCGAGTAATGATGCGTGCTGCAGAATTCTGTACTAGCTGAAGCTTATGAAGAGATTTATTAGAGAGACCAAAGAGAACTGAATTGCAGTAGTCCAGCCAACAAGTAACAAGGCTATGAACAAGAATGGCAGTGGCTTGGGGAGTGATTGAGGGGCGGATGCAATTAATATTACGTAGGTGGAAGTAAGCACACCAGGTGATGTTATAATTGTGAGATTAGAAAGATAGAGTACTGTCGAGGATGACACATATAGACTCTTGACCTGAGGTGATGGGGAAACAACAGAGTTATCAATAATAAGAGAAAGATTATTGGCTTTGGATAATGATCATTTTGAACCAATGAGGAAAACCTCCGTTTAGTCACTGTTTAATTTAAGAAAATTCAAAGAAAACCAGGATTTAATTTCAGCAATACAGTCAATAAACGAATGTGGTGGAAAGGAAGAGGTGGGTTTACTAGCAAGGTAGAGCTGGGTGTCATCAGCAAAACAGTGAAAATTAATTTTATATTTACGAAAAAGATTGCCAAGGGGAATAAGGTAAATAATAAAAAGAAGAGGCCCCAGGACAGAGCCCTGGGACACACCTGAAGTAACAGTGGTGGGTTGGGATGTGAAGGTTTTAAGCTGAATGAACTTTCTTTTCCAGCCTGGTAGAATTTCACAGATATTGCTAGAAATATTTAACATACAACATGCCCTAAGCTGTTACAATTTCAAGCATTTTTCAAGACATGCCTTATTGTTCACAGTATTTAACTTTCAAATAACATGTTCCAAATATATGTTTATATTTACAATAATGCAATATATATAAACATTGCAATCAAAGGACCCAAGAGGTTAGTTTCAGATGGAAATCTGTGTTGCTGTTGGCAATATTCTTTGGTGGTTTATTGTAGACTGACAATATGTTGTAACATCTGGTAAGCCTTATCCAGACTGTGTTGAAAAGGGCAGGACAGAAGACAAGGTTTGCCCAAGGTACAAGTAAATTACTGGTTTCAAATCTAAAGCAAATTAAATGAAATTTTATTTCTTACATACAAGTATACACATACTTCAAATTGTACTGAAATTGTGCTTACAGAAGTTCAAGAAATTTTAAAACATTATAATAACAACAAACACGCATAAGCATTTTTGGCTTGGATCTGCTGCTGTCAATAACAGGCTAGTTGGTGTCTCCTTGAAAGCAGCTGTTGAAGAGCTTCTCTGGTCCTGCTCCAGTGCTCCAATTCATTCTTTTGCATTTAGGCATTTTTAGTAAAACTTTCTATTTAGTTTTGTTATTTTGTATCTTTGGACATTACTTTGTACCCTTGGGTTTATTTTTTGTTTGTTTTTAAATTTTATTTAAAGAATTTAATATATTGGAAAAAATAATTAAAGTTTTGCTGATATGAGCAGATGTGGCTTTGCCTTAAAGGCTGATTCATAACATTTAGTAACACCAGAATTCACACCTTACTTTGCTTTCTGATTTCCTTCTTTTGCTAGTTGGTAATTCTTGTTTTTATTTTTGAAACTTCAAATTTTTATACACGTTTTGTTCCTGTTTGTTTACATATACACATCCATATATGCTTGAATTATAAATGATATACAAACTGTGGGAGGTCACAACTTTGGAGCTTTGAGGCAACAGTACTAATTGTTTTGCCATCATCCCAATCCTGCCAAAGAAGACATTAGTGCAGATTATTAATGAGGAAAAATCAGGAGATAAAATGTAGTCTAAAGATTTACAGTGCTCAAAATCTAACTGATCAACCATCAAGCCTAATCAAAATGCCAGAAATCAGAGTCAAAAGAAAGCAAATCCCTAAGTCAATAGACAAAATGCCAGTAAAGTTTTTCATTCGGAATTTGTATAACTAGGAAGCCTTATTTCTGACCTTCATATCGTCTAACTTGTGGCATCACGGGTTCTGACCGCTGGTCCTCCTGCAGAGCAATGTGGTTAGAAACACTACCCACACTAAACTCAAAATGGCTGCATCAACAGAAAGCACAAAGTTATCATGGAAAGATGTTACATGTCATTAAACAAAAATGTTTATTACAAAATGTTATTCTTATTTTGTTAATGTTAATCTTATTCTCACCTGAAAAAAAGCTGGCAACACTGTAAGAATTGTGTTTTTAAAAAGTTTCCAGCGCCTTAAATAGGATCCAGCAATCACTGTTAAGGTATAAGTTCAGAGATATGCAGGTAGGGCAGTCTATGGTGTCCTGGATGATGTATTATCTGTCCGGCAGACCTGCAATTTGTGAAGCTCAAGGACTGTATTTCTGATTTGGATGTGAACAAGTACCACAAGGCACAATCCTGTCTTCTTTTCTCTTCTCGCTGTACACCTCAGAATATAACTACAACACTAGATCATGTCACTTGCAGATGATTCTGCAGTTAAGGGGTACATTGATAAAGGGATGAGACAGAATATAGGACTCCGGTGAAGGACTTTGTTTGTTAGTGCAGAAAGAATTATCTGGAACTTAACATCAACAAACCAAGGAATTAGTTATTGACCTTTCCGCACCAAACAACCTCTATGTCTGGTCCTTATTGAGTGAGTTGATGTTGAGGTTGTACACCTCTACAAATACTGTACTTGGGGGTCTACATCAATGATGGTTTGGACTGGTGTCATAACATAGAGGAATTATATAAGAAATGGCAGAGCAGTGTCTCTTTTCTTAGGAGACCCAATTCCATTAATGTGGATAGTGATATCCTTTACATGTTCTACAACTCTGTGATGGCCAGTGCAATTTTCTACATTATGGTGTCCTGAACTAGAAACATCACTTCAAGATAGGCCCAATGAATAAACAAGACAGTTAAAAGGGCATGTTGATTTATAGGATGCAGTGGGGACTCACAGGAGGTAGCAGCACAGGAGAGAATTAAAACAAAATTGAGTACAATTATGAACAATGGTGCACATCCTCTCTTTTATTCAAGAGAATTATGTCAAGAAACACTACTGGAGCTCCAGTATACCAACAGCAATATGCCCGCGTAATGGCTCACTGTGACTGTGACTGTCAGAAGTTTTCTTCCTTTTTAATTTTCATCCTTTGCAGTCCTTCTGGTTTGAGTTCAGACTATAGTGTATGTGTGTGTATGTATGTATGTTTGAATATGTAAATTTATTTATCTATCGATTTATGTATTTATTTATTTAAAGAGCTTCTGTAAAAAGCAAAATACCCCCATGGGGACAAATAAAGTTGTATCTATTGTGAAAGACAGGTTTATCCAACACCCCATTCAGTAGCCAGAATGGAAGAACAGCCATGGACTGGCATCTCGTCAGGGATGGCTTTGGGACCCTTACCCAGATGGGAGGACAATACAAAGGTGCAGTGGACTGGGGCTTTTATTTCGGAATATGTTTATCCCCCATCTGACAAATGGCAGATTCCCAGGATCTCAATAAACATTTGGAAACCTGCAGGGAGTTGTAGTGCTGTGAGTCAGACCTGCTGGGTCCCATGGTGCCACCAGGGGTTTGCTGTGGGGATTCGTGATCCCTGTTTGTTTCCATTGGGCTATGCCCTCTCACCAGAAGTAATCCTGGGTCCGATATAAAAGGAAGCACTTCAGCCTCCTCTAGTTGAATCAGAGTCAGGAGAAAGGAAGGCAACGCTCACTGGAGGGTGGTGGATGGAGAGAGAAGAAAGAAAGGAAGAAGAATTGTGCTTGTAATTACTAGTGCAAACTTTGTGAAGTATGGTTGCAATAAAACCATCTGTTTTTAACGCATGACTGTATTTGTGTAGGTTGTGTCCAGAGTTTGGGGTTTGGTGACACCCTTATCTATCTATCTATCTATCTATCTATCTATCTATCTATCTATCTATCTATCTATCTATCTATCTATCTATCTATCTATCTATCTATCATATGTCATCAAAATAACATTCATCAACTTTTAAAACCCTTGCTTGAGCCAGAATGTCCAAAGAAAAGTGTAAAATAAAGATGTAAAAATATATAACACAATCAAATCATAGTAAATCCCATCACATAAAATAAATTCAGCCTATATTAGTCAATTACTATTTCCTTAAGACTTTAAAAGGACAATACAAAATCAAATTAACCATGAAATAGTGTGCTTCTGCTTATTAATTGATAGACAAAGAGATGTAAAATGGTTTTTCACCGTGCACAAATTATACATACGTTTACTAGTCTAAATATTTCTATGTGTATTTTGTTGCATTTAAAAGATACTTGTGTCTTCCCATTAAATATTTAAATTTCAGAAACTGGATGCAATACAATGTATGCTACAAATTTATTTACAGTACATAGCAAACTTTTTAATATTTTTTACAGTAGAAATGAAAAAGGTTAGATTGCCAGGCTGCAAAGTAAATATAAAATTGAGTTTAGATGCTTAACAAAGTGGAATATGTATTAATCTTGATCTCACTCTTAATACCAATACAACACCTGCACAAAAAAAATCAGGAACTAAGATTTTGAACAGTGTGGTGATGCGTATAGTATGTGGGTGACCATGAATAAACGTGAACTCCCCATTGTAAAGTGTTGGCCCTGAGCACCATTCTAGTCTTTGTTTATTGCTCATTATTTTGAGAGCTATCAGTGAAACAAGTGAGCAGCTGTTGCAGACACATAATTTTGTTCCAAAGCATTTATTTGGCATTTGAACTCATTCATGCCTTCTGGAGGTGACCAACAGGCCTGTAGCATTAATATAAAAACAGATAGCACGAAATGGGCTTTTATACATATCATATGACTGTTCGCATAACAGAAAAATATTGTTAAAATAATTGAAGATTTCAGATTTTAAAGGGTTTTATATAATCTCTGTTATCTTGTAATTTAATGAAAGATTATCACATAGTACATTAACAATATTTTTGTTGATTATAAACACAACCATCTGGTGATTTTTTAAAATTATATATTTATATACTGCATAGTGAGAGAAAGAGAGTGGGAGAGGGGCTGATAATGGCATGACTAAGGTCTGTGCAGGGAGGAGACCAAACTGAACAGACTTTCCTAGTGTGAAAAGATGCTCAGTAAGCAAATTGCTCATCAGTGTGGAGAAAGAGAGCAGGATCATCTCTCGAGGGTGCTGGAGGAGACTCCCGTTTTGGCTTGGAACTGAAAGTGTAGACTCCTGGCAGGAGAGTTTCCAGTAATGTGTCAGATGTGAGCTGCCAAGAGAAGATGACAGCAAATAAGATGAAAAAGCAGAAACAGGACTGTAGTACTTGATTGCATGTAAAATGATTAAAATCTATTTATGGAGTGAAAAGTGCAACAGAAAATAAGTATGGCATGCTCTGTACCATGATGCTTGGCATAAAGGGATCTGAGTCATGTTTAAATGCAAACAATCCTATTGTATCTTGTACTCTGCCCTTATCTCACAGATGGTTCATTCTGCAAGTAAATGGAAGATTACTCAGAGTTTACTGGTGACTTTTTCTATGCACCACACAGGAGTCCTTCAAGTTACAGTAAGGGTCCTCTCGTCTTCTTCTTATAATGCAGTTTCCTTAAATGTATTGTTTTACCTTTTGTTGATAAAGTTCATTTCTATGTCTGCTTGTTTTCTATCAGATGTATACACCACATGCATGGGTGAGGACTCTACATGCTTAGAAAGCTAATACTCTAGCTCAGTCTCTATAATGTGAGGTTCTCTGCATCAGTACCAAACCTTTACTGCACTGTAATCTCTCCACAAGATTTTGAGGAAGCTAGACATCATCCTGGGTGCAAGCCTCATAATTATGAAGAACATAAATAACATAAGCTGATCTTTCTGGCACAAAATTATGATAATTAGCTTCTATTAATAAAGTATCTATCTATCTATCTATCTATCTATCTATCTATCTATCTATCTATCTATCTATCTATTTGATTGGATCCTCATGCAAGCTCCTAGTTCATTTGCCTGTCATCTTTCTGTCAGTTTAATCTCTCTTATTGTTTGATTTACCAACTAAGCAATTAGCCTCCAGCATTTTATGTAGTATGAAGAACTTCTTTTTAAAACCAGACCCAATAGTACTACAGGGAATGTCAGAGGTATAACTCAGAAACATTTCCAAGTGGAGCTCTAAGAGCGCTGGGAATCCTCCACCCAGCACCTCCGGGTACCTGTTACAAGCAGCCCCGAGAGTGTCAAAACAGTACTGCCTGAAGGATGCTAAAAGGAATGGATAAGTCGTTGAGGCAGTCCCTCTATTATTCTGGCCACCTGTCCAGGAAAGAAAGAGAGAGAGGTTGGGAGCATTCGCTGAAAATGCCTTGCCTCACCCACCACATGACATGCCAATTAATCCCAAATGAGATGTCAGCCTATCTTTGCTGTCCTATAAACTTGTAGTTTTTGTTTTGTTCTCTCCCTAAGTAAGTGTGTTGAGATCTGAATATCTTTTTTCAATCCTTAGTCATGTTTTGAGGACCTTTTGCATATGTGTAACAAAGAAAACACTTGCATTAGAGCAGGAGGGTCTTCAGAGTAGGCCTGTTAGAACAATGAAAAGATTGTTACCTAGAGTTTTGTTAAGGTATGTTCTATTGTAAATACTGGGAAATACCCACTTCTGTTGTCATTTGACTTTCTGTCATTTCTTCTTCATGTTTTCCAGATAAAAATGTTAACAGATGTTTGACTTTTCTGTTTATTGGGAAAATTGTTTCTATGTAAATTACATCAACCAGTGTTATTAGCAAGAAGAAACATGATAAAGTAACTTGCAAAGCAGCCTGGAATTGAATGTTCTTGCTCACATGGTTATCAACAGTGACCTAAATCCCCTCTGACATCAATGTTTATGTACAAAATGCGACTAATACTGAAAGGGAATTCACACCAGAGTAACAGAGACAGGTTAATGATAGGTTAGTGTAAAATACAGAATAGATTTTTTGGACTGTCCAGATGCAGTATTGCTGAGTAAGATGATAATTCTTATTCTTCAGGGGTTGCAGGTATTGTCCCCAAAAAAAGAGAAGAGAAAAAAATCTATATATACTATAGATTTGTACCATCCACAACACATCCTGTAATGTGTGTTACTCAACTAATGCACCAATTGAAGTCTTCAGTGTGCGGGCAGAGAAGCTTCCAGTCCCATATCCAGTTATTATTTTTTATAAGCAACATGTGTCATAAGTAAAGGTTGATTTTCAGTTGTGAGGAAATAAATAAAATAAGTTTAGAGGCACAACTAGTTTGTTATATTTTTTTAAAAGCTTCTGTGACGATGTGATGTAGTGATAACAGTCATTGGTTTATGGGGTTTAGTGCCTCCTTTAAGATCAGACAGAAACCCTGAGTGAAACAAACAATATAGAAAGAAAGTGAATAACATTGATAAATATTTTCTTATTTGTAAGATTTGTGTCCATTATCATGCTAAACCAGCATGTTGTGATTTTGATTCTATTGAAAGTAAATGTAATTCTCAGTGTAATTCAGCTCAAAAGCCTTAATACATCTGTCTATAACTTTTTAAATGTTGGCAGAAATTTTTAAATATGCAGAAATTTCAAGAAAATTAGGTAAATTACTACTAATATTAAACAAAAAGATGTATTTTAAAATATTAGTTTCTGTGTAGTTCCACATAGTAAAATATGATCAAAAACTTTTTTTTTAATGTATGATTTATTTTCATATGCCTTTTCTACTGATAGTTAATTAGGTTCACAACTCCAAAGTCCAAATAACTGACCTAGGTACTGCCTATGTACACTTTTCATGTTCCTTCCATGTCTGTATGTTTTTTGGTTACTGCAGTTTTATCTCTCAAATTCCAGACATGTGTGTTAGTTAAATTGGCAGCCCTGGGCAGGCTAGATGTGGGTGAATGTCAGTTAACAGTGTTCATTGATAATTAGTACTTTTATTTTATACGTGTTAATGACTTTAATAAAGTCATTTGTTTTTCTTTGTTTACTTTCATTTTAATCAGTAACACTACAGAAAACCCAAACGTTCATGAAAACATTTATTCAGATATTAATACTAATGCAATAATAATCAAAACTATATGGAATACAGTGGTTAAAAATACCCATTTAGATTAGAATAAAGCTTTTCATATGCATAACACAGAATTAGATTAAGTGGCTTTTGTAAAAGATGATTAGAAGATAAAGTTATTTTGTTTTTAATCATCTTCATTAGGTCTTCTGTAAGTTTAGTCTGCTGAAATCTTAGAAGTAAATCCAGGTAGTCCCCAGGTTCCGGACATCTGACCTACGACTTACGAATGGGGCCGCAGCTGCGACTCATGTGCCTCAGTAACTGCCGCTCTGTCATCTTCGGCCTGGGGACGCTGCAAGTGGTGGCTAGATGGAGGATGGAGGGGGGCGATTTTGCTGCTCACGCAGTGTAGTGTCCCTTGAGCAGCTCCCAGCAGCAAGTGGTGACCCATGGTCCATAGTCACCGGGGCCACAGCTATCGCTCGTATGCAGGACAAAGGCTTGATGGGGTGGTTCGTTGCCCGCCCACTATGCCGCCGCAGCTACTGCTCCTGACTGGATGCAGGCTGGATGGAGCGGAGGGGGGTGTTTCATTGCCTGCCCACCACACACGGCTGCCCCGTTCATTCTAAGTGGGTGGCTGGTAATGCTGCAAGTGGTGACTCGGTTGTGGCTAATTGGAGACCATTGAGGGTGAACGGGGTGGCAGGGGGAAGCATTGTAGTGTGCCTCAGGTGGCTGCCTGTTGAAGGGACAGTGGTGGGTGATTCACTACTCGCCTTTGGCCACACCGTGTTCGTTCTCGGTGGGCGAACACTGCAGGCAACATACTGTAGTGGAGGTGACTGTGTGGTGAACCGCCCCTCACCGCCCCATTCATTCTCAATAGCAAGCCTGCTTGTACTGTTATGCACATAGCAGGAAGTTGTCTCTTGTCAGCACATCAGACATGTTGATGACGGGTGCCTTCCTGCTGTGATAGCGTGTACAGTGCTGTGCAGAAGAGCTCATCTTAATCTTTTGTCTTCACCCTTCAAGAATGTCTCTGAAACACAAATCTGATACAAGTGCTGGTGATACGGTAAAGAAGAGAAAAACCATCACCATTGAAAATAAAGTAGAAATAATAAAAAGGTCAGAGAGAGGTGAAATTCCATCATTCATTGGCAGAGCACTCTGTTACAGTCGGTCAACAATATCATTTATTAAAATAATGTACCTGTTCCGACTTACATACAAACTCAACTTAAGTACAAGCCTACAGTCCCTATCTCGTACGTAACCCGGGATGCCTGTATCATATAAAGATTGATCTGTGCCTTTGCACTAATTTTAAAATATGGACAACTTTCCATAATCTGAAACTGAGGAACTATATCAGGATATTACTAAATGCTAGTGTTCTTCCACTGCATGTGTGTTGAAGTTCCTCATAATGCTTGTGTTTCTGAGTTTTTCCCAAGATGCCATCTGTATAAATTACACAGATTCACTTTATATTCATTTTTTCCTCCAAGAATACTGGTTTTGTCTCAAGGGTTATCACAGTTTACCCTGAGATTGCACATGTCTTTTTAAAATCCCTAAACACTTCAAAACAAGTGCAAATTGTTATGATCACAATTGAAAGTGCAAGTGATCATATAAATATTTTAAAAATTTTCAGTGGTGGAAAACACCAGAAAATGGAAGGCACAAAAAATGTAAAATACAAAAGACAAGTCAAAAATATTTTTTCTTGTTGTTCTTTGATTTTTAAAGACTGTTGTTTTTTTATGATTTTCTTTTTAATGACATCTCAGTGTAAAGAAAAAAGCCTCATTTGTGCACTTTAATATTTTTTGATATGACCTTGGTTTATGAACTATTAGATGCTCAAGGTTCAAGGACATGATGTGATTTGAATGGCATGGGGCATCACACTCTCCTCTGCTTTCAGTGGTAGGCTACCTCAAGATACTTTCCATTGGCTAAGATGCAACCCTCAGTATAACAAATAAGCAAATGTTTGCTTAAATGGGAATTATAGCACTCGGACTTAGAAGTGGAATATCCTATAACGGAATTTGTCTTAGATGCTTTTAAAGGATGCTAGTCAAACGGAGATGCCAGAAGACTGAAGATATAATGCATGCTAAGCATGGTGTGACAAAGACCTGGATGACACTGTTGTGGTGTGAAATTTTGCATATAAGTTGCTAAATATTTTGTATGTTTTTATTTGTAACTTAGACAAAGCAATGGAATATTAGTGCTACATTATTGATAATAACAGCGATAGTTTGTTAGTTAAGAACCCCTTCCCCCTTTTAGGAATGAGTTTTTGCAATTTTACAACAGAATTGGGGGAAGTGCCTCACACAAGTTTGGCAAGTGATTCTCTTCAGGACTCTCTCAGTCAACCCCCGCATGGAGGTCAACTATCTACAACAACAACAACAACATTTATTTATATAGCACATTTTCATACAAAAATGTAGCTCAAAGTGCTTTACCTAATGAAAAATAGAAAAATAAAAGACACAGTCAGAAAATAGAATAAGTCAACATTAATTAACATAAAATAAGAGTAAGGTCCGATGGCCAGGGAGGGGCAGAAAAAGCAAAAAAAAAAAACTCCAGACGGCTGGAGAAAAAAACAAAATCTGCAGGGATTCCAGACCATGAGACCGCCCAGTCCCCTCTGGGCATTCTACCTCACATAAATGGAATAGTCCTTTTTGTATTTAGGGTTCTCACGGAAGGACTTGATGATGATGGTCATGTAGACTTCTGGCTTTTAGTCCATCAATGTTGGAGCATCATAATGCTTTGAGTAGGTGGTGGTGGCTCAGGCCACCACAACAAAGAAACCGGAAAAAGAAACAGAAGAGAGATTAGGGGTTAGTACGGATTTTAGAGTTACCATGAATAGTTATTATAATGAATTGAGCATACAGAGTATCAGGATTAAGTTAAAGTGAAGTTATGAGAAGGCCATGTTAAAGTAAGGTGTTTTCAGCAGTGTTTTCAAGAGCTCCACTGTATTAGCCTGGCGAATTCCTATCGGCAGGCTATTCCAGATTTTAGGTGCATAGCAGCAGAAGGCCGCCTCACCACTTCTTTTAAGTTTAGCTTTTGGAATTGTAAGGAGACACTCATTTCATGATCTAAGATTACGATTTGGAATATAGGGTGTCAGACATTCCGATATATAAGATGGAGCAGATTATTTAAGGCTTTATAAACCATAAGCAGAATTTTAAAGTCAATTCTGAAAGACACAGGTAACCAGTGTAGTGGCATCAAAACTGGAGAAATGTGTTCGGATTTTCTTTTCCTAGTTAGGATTCTAGAAGCTGCATTCTGCACTTGTTGCAAACGATTTATGTCTTTTTTGGGTAGTCCTGAAAGGAGTGAGTTACAGTAATCTAGTCGACTGAAAACAAAAGCGTGAATTAATTTCTCAGCATCTTTCAATGATATAAAAGGTCTAACTTTTGCTATGTTTCTTAAGTGAAAAAATGCTGTCCTAGTGGTCTGATGAATATGTGATTTAAAATTCAAGTTACAGTCAACAGTTACCCCTAAGTTTTTTACTTCTGTCTTGACTTTTAATTCTAATGCATCAAGTTTATTTCTGACTAGCAAAATACCCGCGCTTCGCAGGCGAAGTACTGCCTTAAAATTTTCATTAAGAAAAAAAGTAAACATTTTTAAACTGAGGGAAAATATACAAATAATTATTTGTTAAGGATCTCTTTGTATACCACGTTGTCAGTTCGGCCCTCTGGTTGTAACATGACCAAGCTGTGCACTGAGCTTACTCTTGAGCATGCAACATACAGTTGGCCATGTGAAAAGCAATCCTGTCTCAAATCAATGCCAACCTTTTGTAGGGTTTGTCCCTGAGACTTATTAATTGTCATTGCGAAGCAGAGCCTTACTGGAAATTGAAGGCATTTGAATTGAAATGGGATTTCTCTGCGAGCACTTAGCGGCAGCGTCTTTATGAACTTGTGGATTTGCCTGCGAGACACGCCTCCTTTTTACTGTTTTCTCACAGGTTGGATTGCTGCTGTCATAATTGGTTTGAGTTTCATGGTTTGTTTCAATTACATTAATATTTGCAGGACTTGTGTTGAAGTGACGTTTGGCATCTGTCAAGCGATGTAAGCATACAACCGGTTTCATCAATAACTTTGCATCCAGCTTTTGAGAGTTGAAACATTCAAAAACATCAAATTGTCCACTACTCAAATCGTCACCTGTGAATCTAAGATGTTTAAGAGGCATTGGCGGTTCTCCAAAGGTGTAAAATATTTGGCCATTTCGGTACACTTGAAAGTGACAACCGAACAATTCAGCTGCAGCCATCAACTCACATGTAGAACCATAGGTGAAGGGCTTAAGCATTTCATTCTTATAGTGCTCCTGTGTAGTATAATTATCACCTGTACCGTCATCAGCCAACACCTTGAACCTGTCCCAGTCATTCAATACATAAGACACAATGTTCCTCCGGATATCAAGAGTGAGCCTGATATGTCCATGCAATATGTAACACAGAGAATGGAAAAGGCAGGTGCTATCTCCGGGCATAGAAACCACTCGGTAAGTGATAGTTCTTTGATCGATGGTGATCACCTCGATAGACATGTTAATGGGGGTACGGTTGGAACGATAAAGGAAATGGGTACCTGGACAGTAAACTAAGTCTAAAATACCTACAAAATAACTATAATCATAATAAACGAACAATAAAACAGCAGAGAAGCCGTGGATTAAATAAAAAGGCAGCAGTTATCAGCAGGGAGATGTGAATACCGTAGCAAACCAAGGAAGGGAATGAAGAGACCAAAGTGAAGGATGGCCTTATATGGGCAGGCAGTCAATTACGTGGGAGGCGTGGGGATGGGGGATGCAATATAGACAGGTGATGGAGGCGTGGTGATGGGGGACGCAACGCTGCCTCACACAGCGACCGAGCTGCAGGCTATGGACATATATATATGCGTAAGTAGGATTCAGTTCTGACCATTATGCATAGAATTTCGAAAAGAAACCTGCTTAACTTTTGTAAGTAACCTGTAAGGAATGAGCCTGCCAAATTTCAGCCTTCTACCTACACGGGAAGTTGGAGAATTAGTGATGAGTGTGTCAGTGTGAGTCAGTCAGTCAGTATGTCAGTGAGGGCTTTGCCTTATATTAGTATAGATAACCTCATTGTAAGAGCCAATCTTAGAAAATTAAAGTTTTGAGTTAAACTCATATTAATGTTTGCTTAATTTGAATAGAATATAAATTTCTTTCATAGTCATAACTTATGGTATAGTCTTTTCCGCCTATAAGTTAGTAAGAGATAGAACCTTCTTACTGTAACTGAGAAACAATGTGATAATAAGCTCAGTTGTTGTTTAGAACAGGTCCCAGTACATAGGGACTTAAAAGACTCATTTTAAACTTAGAAATGGGATAAGCATACAGTTTTCTGACCATTTTGAAATGGTTCAGAAATGTTAAGTAAATAGTAACGATTTGAGATGTAACAAGATTAAGCCTAGAACTGAACTTTTCTTAACATTAATTTTTTATTTTTTGCTATTTTAATTTCCTTTTTTTGTGTGAACAGTTTTACTTTGAAACTTAACTAAACTTTTAAAAACGAAGATATTTTGTCTGTGGAATCATTTCTGTACAACAGGCTTTTGTTGAATCCCATTTTTTGAGTTGAAGCTGCTGAACTTTGGTAATTTTGGGAAAACGGAGCTATACTCATTGAATCCATTATTGCCAATCACTAAAATTTCAGTTTTTTTCTTTATTTAGCTTGAGAAAATTACTATTCATCCATTCAGAAGTACAAGTAAGACATTGTATTAGTAAAACAACAGAGTCGGAGTCATCAGGTGCAATGGATAAATACAGCTGTGTGTCATCAGCATAGCTGTGGTAACTCACGTTGTGCCCTGAGATAACCTGACCTAACAGAAGCATACAGATTGAGAACAGCAGCGGACCCAGGATAGAGCCTTGTGGAACACCATATAGAATATCATGTGTCTTTGAGTTGTGATTACCACAACTAACAAAGAATTTTCTCCCTGCCAGGTAGGATTCAAACCAATTTAAGACACTGCCAGAGAGGCCCACCCATTGACTAAGGTGATTTCTAAGAATATTGTGATCAATGGTGTCAAATGTGGCACTCAGATCTAGGAGGATGAGAACAGATAAATGGCCTCTGTCTGCATTTACCCACAAGTCATTTACTACTGTACTTTAACGAGTGCAGTTTCTGTGCTGTGATTTGTTCTAGCTGGCAAGCTTCACCTTAACAAATGGTTTTGGGGGCAGGTGTAAAGGTATTGTGAGCAGGGGGGCTGAACATACCCCTAGAAGACACGGACGCTCCTCAAAAAACCCTCTTAGAAAATGCTGATAGACTACCTTCACATTGCTCTCTTACTTGATGGGCTTACTTGCGGCTGCTCTGTCTGCATGCTTTTTGTGCGATGCTAGGCATACTTAAAAACTTGAACCACACCTGTCCTTTTTGGCTGATTGCTTTGTATCTCTCTCCTCCCCTAGACATCCTCTGCTCATGTTCGGGGTCCCATTCCCGTTGTGCTCCCCTATGTTGTCTATTCTTTAATTGAGAACTAACTGCATACTGAGCTCGTTTTACTTCTGAAATAGAATAATGTAAATATAAATGTAATGTATAATGTTTGTTTGAAGTGTTTAAATTTGTAGGACCCAGGTAGTGACCTTTGTGTTGTCAGACGTGACTGCCTCAGCAGTACTTTGCCATGTAGTACTCACACTGTGAACATACACTGTGTACATGGGGATGTTAAGAACTATTCTGCTTCCTTTTAAATATAAGGGTTGGAAGTTTAAAGTTTGGACTGCCATTTCGGATGCCTGCCCATGGCCCTTGCTGATTGGCAGGAGGAATGCCCTATTCCCTTGGTTCTTAGCCGAGTTTGGGGCACCAGCACTAGATCCCCCTGTCATCATGAATGAAGGAGAGGAACTGGTGGCTGTTGGAGAAGGCCTCGAGACCCGATTGGACATTGAACCCGATTTCTCCAGTGATACCGGGAGAGACTCCTCCAATTTCCTATAGCAGCTGGCTGGCCCATCTACAACTTCTCAACTTGCAAATGCCTCTGAACACAAACCGAGCACTAGCAAGCAGATAGATTTTGTGCGCTTGCAGCATGCTGATAGCTCATTAGATTATGCTTTTAAACAGGCTTGCTCTGCTAGTGACTCTTATTACCAAGAGTGTGCCTCCAGGGGCTTGAAAACTCTGCACTTTCTTGAGAAAGACGACTGTCTTTTTAGAGTTATATCAGATCATTTAGTGGGGAAATTTATTGAACAATTAGTTGTACCTGAAGTACTCTTACATCTTGGGTGGGCACCTGGGGGACTATTACATCTTGGGTGGGCACCTGGGGGCTGAGAAGACTAGAGATCATTTATCAAAATGATTTTATTGGCTGAATATGGGAAAAGATGTTGAGCGATTCTATACTTCATGTCCTGATTGCCAGATCGTCTCTGTTTATAAACCTCCTCGGTCTCCCCTTTCTCCTATGCCTATTTTGAAAGTCCTCTTTCAATGGATGAGATTAGATATTGCAGGCCCTCTTCCGAAGAGTAGAAATGGGTATCAATATATGCTTGTGTTGGTTGACTATGCAACACGATATCCAGAAGAGACTGCTTTGAAAAAAGCCAATTCCTCCACTGTTGCCAAAGCTCTGTGCGAGATTTTTACTCATATTGGCATCCCTAGAGAAATTTTAACTGATCAGGGCACACATTTTATTTCTCGCGTGATGAAACAATTGTGTGACAGCCTTGCCTTTAAGAAATTAATTTCGACTGTTTATCATCCACAGACGAATGGACTGACTGAACAATTTAACAAGACTTTAAAACAGATGATCAGGCGAGTTGCTCATGATGACCCGATGACTTAGGACTCTGTCCTGCTTTTTATTATGTTTGCGGTGCTGGAATTCTGCAGGCGTCCTTTTGGGTTGTTGTTTGGTAGGCGCCCGTGAGGCATCTTGGACGTTGTACATGAGGAATGGACAGGAATCGGGACAAAATCTCACAGGCCAAGCTTTGTGGATCCGGTAATTTCGTTGCAAGATAGGATTTCTAAACTTTCTTCTATCGCTGTAGAGCCTCAGCGACGTGAGCAGGAAACCCAGAAATGTCTATATGATAGTTGCTGTAAGCTCCGTAAATTCAAACCTGGTGATCGTGTTCTGGTTCTGATTCCATCTGAACCAAACAAATTCCTAGCAAAATGGAAGGGTCCTGCCGTTATTGAGGAGCGTATGGGGCTAGTGAATTACAAGGTTAGAATACTGGGCCGGCCATTCCAGATTTTACATGTTAATCTCTTGAAGAAGTGGCATGACCCGCAGGGGGTTTACGCTTCCTTGGCTGCTGTCTCTCAGACCGATGTTACCATTGGTGAAGATTTGACTGACTTGCAAAAGACAGAGTTGTTATCTTTGATTGAACGGAACACTGATGTTTTTTTTAGACTTGCCGGGCGTGACTTACCTTGCAGAACATAAAATCACCACTCACCCGGTGTTAGGGTGCACGACAGAATATTGTGCATGAGGAAGTCAAACAGATGCTGGCATTAGGTGTAATTCGTGAAAGTAAAAGTGACTGATGCAGTCCGGTCTTATTAGTCCCAAACAAGACAATTCGGTTCGCTTCTGTTTCGATTTCAGGCACTGAATAAGGTCTCTAAATTTGATGCTTATCGAATGCCCCGTGTTGACGAGCTGTTGGAAAAACTGGCAACCTATATCTCTACGTTAGATCTCATGAAAGATTACTGGCAGGTGCAGGCTGGCAGTTGTGAGAAAACAGCATTTGCCACTCCTGATAGACTTTATGAATTTACTAGACTCCCGTTTGGTCTAACTTTCCAGTGTATGATGGATCAGACCTTGCATCCTCATTCCGAATATTCTGGGGCATACCTCGATGATGTTGTGATTTTCAGCAATGATTGGCAAATTCATTTAGAACGTCTTCAGGCTGTCCTTGAAAGCTTGAGACAGGCTGGCTTGACAGCTAACTCTAAGAAGTGTAAATTGGGTATGTCTGAGACTCATTATCTGGGTTATTCAATGGGCAGGGGTTTACTCCGGCCACAATTTAGAAAACTGGAAGAGATGCTTGCTTACCCAAGTCCACAAACGCAGGAACAAGTTCATGCTTTTCTGGGGCTTGCTGGTTATTATAGAAGATTCATCTCTGACTTTGCAAATAGGGCTGCTCCTCTTTCCGATCACGAAATTTGGTAGGCGGCTTCCCTGCGCTAACCAAAACCGATGTACGTACTTATTTCGGTGGTATGACGCCATTGTCGGCCGCCATATTGAATTTTCCACACGTCACTAATTCTCCAACTTTCCGTGTAGGTAGAAGGCTGAAATTTGGCAGGGCCATTCCTTACAGGGTACTTAAAAATGTTAAGCAGGTTTCATTTCAAAATTCTACGCTTAACAGTCATAACGGTCAACAACGTCCGCCATATTGAACTTTCTTATTCATGGCCCAAATCTTCACGAAATTTGGTAGGCGGCTTCCCTGCGTTAACCAAAACCGATGTACGTACTTATTTCGGTGGTATGACGCCATTGTCGGCCGCCATATTGAATTTTCCAAACGTCACTAATTCTCCAACTTCCCGTGTAGGTAGAAGGCTGAAATTTGGCAGGCTCATTCCTTACAGCTTACTTACAACAATTAAGCAGGTTTCATTTCGAAATTGTCCGCGTAACGGTCATAACGGTCAACAACGTCCACCATGTTGAACTTTCTTATTTACGGTCCCATCTTCACGAAATTTGGTAGTTGGCTTCCCTTAGCTAACCGAAACCAATGTACGTACTTATTTCGTGGTATGACGCCACTGTCAGCCGCCATATTGAATTTTCCAACATCACTAATTCTCCAAATTCTCGTATAGGTAGAAGGCTGAAATTTGCAAGGCTCATTCCTTACAGCTTACTTACAAAAGTTAAGCAGGTTTGATTTTGAAATTCCGTAATGGTCATAACGGTCAACAACGTCCGCCATGTTGAACTTTCTTATTTATGGCCCCATCTTCTCGAAATTTGGTAGGCGGCTTCCTCCACTAACTGAAACCAATGTATGCGTACTTATTTCGGTAGTATTCGCCATATTGAACTTTTCAACAGTCTTTGTTACTTATGGGCCCATCTTCAAGAAATTCTATCGATCAAAGAACTGTCACTTACCGAGTGGTTTCCATGCCCGGAGATACCACCTACCTTTTCCATTCTCTTTGTTACATACTGCACGGCCATATCAGGCTCACTCTTGATATCCAGAGGAACATTGTGTCTTATGTATTGAATGACTGGGACAGGTTCAAGGTGTGGACTGATGACGGTACAGGAGATAATTATACTACACAGGAGCACTAGAAGAGTGAAATGCTTAAGCCCTTCACCTATGGTTCTGCATGTGAGTTGATGGCTGCCGCAGAATTGTTCGGTTGTCGCTTTCAAGTGTACCGAAATGGCCAAATATTTTACACCTTTCGACAACCGCCAATGCCTCTTAAACATCTTAGATTCACAGGTGACGATTTCAGTAGTGGACACTTTGATGTTTATGAATGTTTAAACTCTCAAAAGCTGGATGTGATTTTATCGATGAAACCGGTTGTGTGCTTACAACGCTTGACAGATGCCAAATGTCACTTCAACACAACAAATCCTGCAAATACTGTCGTAATTGAAACAAACCATGAAACTCAAACCGATTATGACAGCAGCAATCCAAGCTGTGAGATTTGAGACAAGATTACTGTTCACATGGCCAACTGTAAGTTACATGCTCAAGAGTAAGCTCAGCGCACAGCTTGGTCATGTTACAACCGGAGGGCCGAACTGACAACATGGTATACAAAGAGATCCTTAACAAATAATTATTGGCATATTGTCCCACAGTTTAAAAAGGTTTAATTTTCTTCTTAATAAAAATTTGAATGCAGTACTTCACCGCTGCGAAGCGCGGGTATTTTGCTAGTAAGTAATAAATCCATTGAGGTTAACAAACATTTCTTTGAATTTTACTCAAATTATTATTTTTTTTTAAATAAGAAATGTTCTTTCTCTAGTTGTAATTTATTACTAGGAGGTCTGGTCCTCCCAAACCTAACTGAGGAAGAAGTTTTTCTATTAGACTCCTGTTTTAAGGTGACTGAGATTGTGGAGATTTTGGACTCTGTGATTAAAAGTAGACCACCGTGCCGGATCTCTACTGCCTTTTTTGCATCATTTATCTAACACCCTTCTTAATTCTTGTTAAATACAATCCTAAAAAGGATCTGAAAAACTCAAATAAATGTGTTATTGCATGTTGGGCTTTCTCCTGTTACCTGTAATCTTGGCTTCCTTTCCATTAATAGTCATCTGTATTAATTATTTTATAAAAAGCACATAACACACAAGAGTTATCAAGCAGCCTGTCTTCTTTTCAAATGTATGTAAATATAATTACTTTTACTAATATCTTCATACTTTAGGAAATACCCATGTGATTTTTTTTATAAAGTATTGTACTCTTATAGACACACATTCATTTTGGACACAAAAGCACTAATAGAATCAAGACGGCCTGTTTTTCCTTCATTTCTATGTACTGGTTTGGTATTTCACAATATTTCATGAAGCATAATAGAAGGCGTAGTTGTGAGCTCTATTCCCTAATAGCAACAGAAAGGTGTGTTTGAGTCCTGAATTAGACATCATCTGTCATCTATCATTTATCTTCATAGCTTTCTTTATAGTAAAGAAACTTTTCCCTAATGTGAACCACTGTAAATGGTGTGCTTCAGTTATGTCAATTTAAATTAATCATTTACTGTATGTCCCAGGAAACAATCTTAAAATCATGTATTCCCAAAAGCACATTGCTTGTTCAGTTCCCATAACATATTTCACATTGGCAATAAGCCAAGCAACAGATCATTCATGGAAAGCATTATATATATGAGGAAACAGTGAAAACTAAGTCTCCTGGGAGGAAATATACATTTGGAAATGTACTTGGTTTCTGCATATTGTGAATATTAGATTGCCCATAGAATCCCTGGCATTGATTAATAGCCCTTAAGTTCTATAAATCATGCACTTTCATCCATCTGTAGTCCAAACACATTAAATCTGCGCAGACTGTGAAGTGATACCTTCCCAGAGACTAGGAAGTAAGGAGAACATTAAAAGACGGCATATAGTCAAGCCACTTTCATTTAAATATTAATGCACATAATGTGTTGTAGAGTCACTGCAATATGAGATAACCCCATACAAATAAGATAAAATATATTTCTAATAGTTTGGGAATATATGTATGGAGATGAAAGGATTATTTCGTCCTAAAAATGAGCACATCCTTTTACTATATCAGAGTAAACTTGGTTTCTTGGTCTAGCAGATCTTCTGTCCTTCTGTTACAGAAGTCATTTAATGTCAATTCCAATTGCAATACATACATATAGTACAGTATATCTCATATTGAACATGTACACTTGAGTTTGTAGTACTTTACTAAAATTAATTGAATTTGTAAGTGAGATGAAAAATATTACTTAATTACACTGTTTACTTAAATGTATTTACATTAATAGGTTGCTTGAAATTGCTTTTAGCAAGTTTATCAAGACAAAGCTTAATCTATAAAACTGAAAGCTCGGACATCATTATTGTCCTCTTTCACTTCTTTTAAAATATCTTGACTTTTTTGGACAGAATACTTGACTTTATCAAAAATCCACAACATAAACCTTTCTGTGAAAGGCAGCAATTATAACTTTTCTAAAATGTGATCCCTTTACTTTTTATTGTTATTGAAGCTATATCACTGAGCAGCGTAATACTTTTACCAATAAATACCAAGTATACAAATCAAATCCTATTACCGAGATAACACAATTTTCAAAATAACTAATACTTTTTGTTGGCCCACATCATGTTTAATGGATTTTCAAAAACGAAATGTAAATTTCAGTATAAGGAATGTTTTTTCGACCAAATGGCCACTGAAGATAATAATGAAATGCCGAGACTTGGGAACCCTGCAACAGGCTTTTTTCTTGTCAGATCAAAAGAAAGTCTGTCTCAAGCAGTCTCTGCGAGGCTCGGCAAGTGTAGGTGCAACATCATACACATAGCTAAATTCTGAGTCAGTGGTGTAGATAGCTGTGTTGTGTGAAGATACAGTACTGTTTGAGTTTCATAGCACTTCTCATAGTTTTCTTTGTGATGGGCAAAAAAGGTGAGACATGGCATCAGTTTACGCTGAAAAAAAAAAAGTTACATCTAACGTGTCATTTTCAAGTAAAATATTTTTTGTAGTTTAAGAAGCACTGTATTTTTTATACAGGTATAGTCAAGCTGGGGTCCCTTGGCAGACAGTGTGGTGTAATCCTTAAGGCTTTGGACTTCATACCCTGAGGATGCGGACTCAAATCGCTATACTGACACTGTGTGACCCTAAGCAGGTCACTTTTCCTGCCTGTTTTCCAATTGAAACACCAAAAGAAATATAACCAATTGTATAATAAATGTTGTAAGTTGCCCTGGATAAAGGCATCAGCCAAATAAGTAAATATAAATGAGGCACAGAGTTGAACAAGAGACAGGAAGGTGGGTGCAGGTTTCCAAGGAAAACACAGGTACTTAATTACTGTATAGAAAAGGCAGGCACAGTCTCAAGACTTCATTCAAAATAGGAGCTGTTACTTCAGCAATCAAGCACATGAGATAGGAGCCTGACACCAGCAATAATTCTGCTTTAGTTCCCATCTTCAGATTAGAAGAACACCAATGGCTTTAAATCACCACTGTGGCAGACTAGGAGAAGTGAGGAAGAAGTCAAAGCCTGGTGTTAAATGTTCTAAACATTGTGCAAAAAACATGTTATGTGGTAAGCCTGATCCTGTAGAAGATAGCTAATTACTTTGCCCTTTGTTTACTGTTTATCAGATATAGCACAGCAGCTATGGAGCTGTCCTTGTACCGCTACCATAAATGGCAACAATCTATACTAATAAAAGGCAAAGCACTCACTGACTCACTCACTCACTCACTCATCACTAATTCTCCAACTTCCCGTGTAGGTAGAAGGCTGAAATTTGGCAGGTTCATTCCTTACAGCTTACTTACAAAAGTTGGGCAGGTTTCATTCGAAATTCTACGCGTAATTGTCATAACTGGAACCTATTTTTTCGTCCATATACTATAATAGACTTCTGCTCGATGCCTGTGGGAGGCAGAGTTACGCCTCCCATGTAATTTAGTGCCTGCACATATAAGGCCATCCGTCAGCGGCAATCCAATAGAAACACTGCCGCTAAATATTCACGGGTGAAGGACTGTGCTTATGCAGAGGAAGATGAGATGGTCAGGGTGGTGTTTGGCACAAACTCAGCGAAACTGCGAGAGAAACTTTTAAGTGGCTCACGGGTCTTAGCTAACATTAAATACAGCCGTGGACATCACACGAGATGGCACCAGCACAGCTGGGAACCTTCGATGCATGTACACTGCGAGAAATTTTAAGTGGCTCACGTGAAATGACGCAGTGCACAGACAAAAAGCAACAGTTCCAAAGAGTGCTGAACAAAAAACGAATTACACAATTGAGAAGGCAGCAAAAAAATATGAAGCGTGTGATACATACAAGCATATTCATAAGTGCAGCTACTGCGGAAACAAAGCACACGGTGGAAAAAGTCAATGTCCTGCTAAAGGAAGACAGTGTAAAAAAAAACCTGTGCATGCAGTGTGTCACGTCTCAGATAAAAAGGAAGACGAGCTGTTTATTGATGCAGCAAGAAACGAATCAATGAATGAAACCTCTTATCTTTACAACGATTGACAAACACAGAATGTAAATTGAACATAACACATCCTACAAATACGAACCTGATTGAAAGAAATAATAATAATCAAATCCTTGATGACAGCAACACTCATAACACTCACAAAACAATTACTGTATATTGACAATCATGTTACATTATTTTTAAAATGTTCCCTTTTCTTTTTCATAACTTCTTTAACACACTACTTCTCAGCTGCAAAGTGTGGGTATATATATATATATATATATATATTATATATACCCCGATCTACATACTCTCAAATAGACAAACCACACGCCGTGGCACAATGGTAGAGGCTTCGTCTATAGTGCCGAGGTTCGATTCCTGAGAGGGGGTGCACTGAGTATGTACGCACACTTCCCGATTCATTTTACCCTTGCATCCCCTTGGTTTGAGACGTATGAAAAAATATGCGGTTAACGCAGAAAGACAAATCACCAATTGAAGCTTTATGAATAATGGATACTTTATTCGCCATCAATGATTATTTTGGTAAAGTCATACTCAGTGTATTCATTAGATGAACGGTAAAAAAGTAACAGCGAGGGGAGGGTGACTTATTGAGGAACGCAGGTAAAACCACAATAGCACGCGGGCTCAATATAGTGCGCGTTAACTCGATCTGAATTGCGCAATCTCATTCGAAAAATATATCTTTAAAAGTTCTATTTAGTCAACAAAAATATCTTTGGTTGGAATGTAAGGCGAATTTACTCTTTACATGTGAAGAAAAATTTATGCAATGATGCCTACATTTAACTTACATTCCTACCAAAGATATTTCTGTGGACTAAATAAAAATTCCTTCTATTTAAAATTTAAATAGAACTTGAACAGATACGATAGTTCATAATATCCTCGCAGACTAGCACGTAAGAGCGGGAGCCATCCGTTTTAACAAACAGCGTATTGCACTGAAACGAAATAGCCTGCCCATTTAATTATTTAGGAATGGATAAATAAATTAAGATTTTGTACAAGTAATATTTTTCATTTTTCTTCCTTGATGGATTCTGGCACCCCCAGCAACAGTTGCTCGCACCCCAAAGAGTGTATATATATATATATATATATATATATATATATATATATATATATATATATATATATATCTATATATATGTGGATGTATGTATATATGTGTATATATATATATATATATTTATATGTGTGTGTGTGTGTATATATATATATATATATATATATATATATATATATATATATATATATATATATGACAGCAACACTTATCACTCACAACAGTGACAAAACAATTACATTGACAATCATGTTACGTTATTTTCAAAATGTTTCCTTTTCTTTTCATTACTACTTTAACACACTACTTCTCCGCTGCGAAGCGCTGGGTATTTTGCTAGTATATATATATATATTGTCATAAACTTGACAAAAAGACACAAAACATTTGGGGCAGCCACCCGTATATTGTTTTCCTGGCTGCAAAATTGGATGAATAATAATAGTACAGGTTAGAGTCCACAACAGAACTGATTTGAAAATGTCAAGATGGCGGTTTTCAAAGGCAACAGAGGAAGTGACATCATCAGTGGGACTGGAACTGGGAAGTGGTGTCATCAGGGCCGAGACCGGAAGTGATGTCATCAATAGGGCTGGAACTGGAAGTGTTGTCATCAGGGCCCCTGAAACCAGAAGTAGCACCATCAAGGCCAGAAACAGAAGTGACGTGATTGGGGCCAGGCAGAATTTCCTGTAACTGGTCTGCAGAGAAATGGGTTAAACAGTCAGTGTACTCTGCCACCCCCTGGTCTGGCATGGAATTGCTCTCATTCAGACCCTTTAGCTGCCTCCCATGTGCACATGTGTGAGATATATACATATATATATATATATATACATATATATAGACTGGCAGTTCTTAAATCACACACATTTAATAAACAAAGCTCCCAAAACCCCAGTCCCACACACACACACACACAGTGCTTCCAGCACCAAACACCCTTACTCGGGCCTTTCAATGTCCGTGGGCCACCTCTCTTCCGTCCACTAAGGCTTTGTCTTACTCCAGCCCCTAACTCCAGCTCCTCGAGTGTAGGAAGGCGGCCCCTTTATAGTCACCCAGACATGCTCCTGGTGCTCGCTGATGTTCTTCCGGGGGCACTTCCTGGTGTGGTGGAAGTGCCGCATGAGCACCCGGAAGCATTGCGGGCGTCCCAGGAAGTTCCTTCCTCCACCTTCCCAGGTGTGGTGGAAGTGTATATATATATACAGTGGAACCTCGGTTCACGAATGTCTCAGTTCACTTACAACTCGGTTCACGACCAAAAAGTTCGGCAAACTTTTGCCTTGGTTCACAACCACACACTCGGTATACGAACAAGCCAGTTTCCCTTTCGGTTTGTACATGTTCAGTCTCTCCCTGTGCATTTCCTGTGCAGTGAGCGAGTGAGCAAGAGAGAGAGAGAGAGAGAAATAGAGCTAGCCAAGTACCTGCTGGGGAGGGGGAGGGGGAGATTGCTGCACGTGTTTGCCTGCCTATCTGCCTGCCTGCCTGCCTGTGCCGGGGGGGTGGAGTTTGGGGGAGGGGATGGTTCACGTACACGTACTGCGTGCCTTCTGCATAGGGAGAGGGGGGGTACAGCTGAGACTCTCTCTCTGAGAAGCAGGCAGTACGTGCACGCGAACTATCCCCCCGACTCAACCCCCCGGCACAGGTAGGCTGAGAGAGAAAGAGAGAGAGAGAAAGCGAGCAAGCCGCGTGCCTGCTTGGCTTTTTTATTTAACCTGTTCATTGTTCTCAGTCAGACGTGCACTCTCTTTGTGCTCTACAGTATTTCGTGTGCTTTTGCAGTTAACTATAGCTTCTAAGCAAATGAAGAGTGGTGGAAAGAAAGTTTTGAAGAAAATTGAAATCGAAGTAAAGAAAGAAATTACAAGAGGTGGAAAAACTGTTTACCAGTTTACTCATTTACCAATCAGAGAACCCTCGTGCTTTCAAGCAGCATAATGTAAACAAAGCCAGACTGCCAGTAATGTGGAGGGCAAACACAAAGGGTTGGGTCACAAGGACTTTCTTTTTGGAATGGCTGCATGAGGCTTTTGCTCCCACCAGCTAAACAGCTAAAAACACCAGAAACCCAAGAAATCACAAGAGAGAAAACACCTGAAAGAAAACACTTCATGCCAGAACTCGACTCATGCAAGGTTAGTTTTCTTGGGGGTTTTTGTATTACGGATTTTTCAAAAGTTAATTTTTCAGTTCGTTGCGTGAATTGTTGCAATGTTAATTTTTTCAAATGTTCGCTTTTTTCCCTGTGCTTAAAACTCTTTTTAAAAAAAGTGTTTACAGCGATCGGGCTGTAAGGCTATTAGCATGAACTCCTGCAATGTTTTTTGGTTGCTTATGGTTGGTTTTTAAATTAAAGTTCGGATTTGTTCAAATGTTCCCCTCTGTTCAGAGAGAGAGAGAGAGAGCGTGTGAGCAGGTGCGCTACAGAGAGAGAAAGCGAGCGCATGCTGCTGACGGGGGTGTGTGTGTGTACTACAGAGAAACAGAGAGCGCGAGCGAACAAAGCAAAGGTGGGGGGGGGCTGATAGTGGGGGGTGCTACAAAAGAGCATAGAACTCCTGCGTGTAGCTGAGCAGGGACAGTGCTATTCAATGTTTTTACATTAGTTTACTATTACACTGTGCATTCTATGGTGTAATTAACTATACAGTATTTGTGCTTAATCTTTACATATATTTACATATTTACATACAGTTCGTACGGTCTGGAATGGATTAATTGTATTTACATACAATTCTATAGGGGAAATTGCTTCAGTTCACAACCAACTCGGTTTACGACCAGAGTTTTGGAACAAATTATGGTCGTGAACTGAGGTTCCACTGTATATATATATATATATATATATATATATATATATATATATATATATATATATACTATAAAGCAAAACAGAATTTAAAATGCAGGACTCAAAAAATACAATTGTTTATTGTTAGTGTCCTATCTATCTATCTATCTATCTATCTATCTATCTATCTATCTATCTATCTATCTATCTATCTATCTATCTATCTATCTATCTGTATCAGATTTATTATTGTGTGAAATGTGTATGTTTTATAAAATTCTGCAAGAATGCCTCTTTTTTATATTTTCAAGGAGTAGAGAAAGCTATATATTCTAGACAACAATGTCTTCTGTGATGGGTAACACCTCATGTTGGACAAGTGCTACTGGAACATATACAATTTGTCTAGCAAAAACCAACCAGCATTTTTTATTTTAAAATAGTTAGTCTTCCATATTTCCATTTCCACAATGTTGGCAAGGTGAATTATCATATATAGGCATTTACTTATACACTGATTATTTACAGCCACTAGTTGAAGATAAGACATTTAATAATAGATTTTCTTGATAATAGCTTTTTTGTTATTGTGTGACTGTTCCCTGCAAGATGAGATTCACTTAAGAACAAATAACTAATATCCATTTATTTTTATTTTACATGTATTTCTGGCAAATATTGTAGTGTGCTGCTTATTTCCACTCATTTGTCACCATGTTAATTAATGTTATGTCACTAGCATATAAAGTTCAATTAGTAGCCCCATGTTAGACATTGATCACAATGTTGCATGATCTTGATGGAAAACTCACCATTTCTTAATGATTTTCTACAATATGTCTGCTACGTCCTTTGTAGATCACTGTCATATTTGTTATTAGTAAATCAGTAATTCCTTGAACATTCAGATTTGTCATTGCTTCAACTTCCTTTCCTAAACTCCATTGTAATACTTACATACTGAAATTTCATCTGTGGTCCAGTAAACAACACTTTAAAACAGTCTCATATAACAAAAGCACTGCAATTGTAAAGCCCTTCAGGATGGTGTTTCACTATAGAAAGTTGCCATATGAAATTAAATGTATTTTCTGTCTGCCTGCTGTGCTGTGACTCACAAATTTTCATACCCACATAATTTTCTTTGTCTGTTTGTTCTGCAAGAGTTGTTTTTGTGAGCAGCTTGCAAAAAATATGACTTTTTACTGCCCTTGTTGAATACCATTAATAAGTCAACTACTGAATGTAATCCCTAGTGCACAGGCATTTGCAATATCTGTTCATGATAGTCAAATCATGTTGTGTTTCAATACAACCTGCAAATGTTCTTTGTCTCCAGTGTCAACTCATTTGTGCTGTAGTCCATTATATCAGTGTTAGTTTGTTTCTTTAATATTCTTGGTAAATGCATTCTGCTTCCCACCAACAATAAAATGCCCATTTGATCTCTTTTCTTTTCTTCTGCCTTCCATTTTTAAGAATCCTTTAATAGCCGAGGCCTATTATTTTCAAACATTTCTCATTTTCTACATGCTATATTTCTTTTTGTAGCATTTCCCTTTTTCTGTTATTTATTCCACTCTCTAACCTTTCCTTTTGGCCTTTCTTTGTAGTATTAGTTCACACATATGGTAATTGTACTAATTCTCTGTCACTCTCTATCTCACTAAAAATCCTACCATCCCTCCTTTCTCCCAGAGCTCTATTACCATCTTCCTCTTAACTGTATGTTCAGATAGCTCTTTAAAATAGAGCCTGACTCTTACCTACACGGTTCCCCTTAGAGTCATTTTTGGTGCCAGGAGAACCCAGTTTCATCCTAAAGGGAGACATTCAGAACCTGCTAGGACAACTAATATTTGTTAATTATTAGCAGGACTATATAAATATCCTCATGGTAAACATTGTTAAATTACAGATAGAGAAACATGTTTTGACCTGCCAAGAGGTCTCTAATATGTTTTACATGGTGCAATTTCTTCTGCAAACTATGCTATGGGTTTCCAAGTCTAAATTTAAGCAGTGCTACCACCAGGCAGTAGATCCTTGAGGCCAACAAAAGGTGATCTTTCTTCAATAGTTTCACCTCTATCTCTCTCCTTCTCACACTCTCTCTTGTTTCCTCTTATATATGTAGCAAGAATTTTTCATCCTTCAGGCTGGAAACACATCCTTTGGATTCTTGTCACATCTCATGGACTGGTCAACACTTTACGCAAGATAACGAATAATAAAGAAAATAGCAGCAGTTTACAATAAGAAGACACCTGCAGATAGACACACATTGACATCACCAGTGACTGAAGTCATATTATGAATATAAAATGAAAACTAGGTAAGATTTAAGATTAAAAGCTTTTGATATACTCCTGTGCATCAGCAAAGTCTCAGAAAGAATATCATTACTCATAACCTGCTGTGAGTGATTAATAAGATAATTTGTAAACTAGGCAACATGTTCAGGATTCATACTAATGTGTTAAGCATTTTAAGAAGAACACCGTGAGCTACTGAATCTAATGCTTTAACTGTGTCTGTGAAAACTGAACATTTTATTTTCAGGGGTAGTTAAAATATTAATTAAAACCTTTGTACTTTCACGATTGCACTTGTTTCCCAGACAGATGCATATATGGGTATATTTTATTCTCCTGAGAATATATATATTGCAATAAGTGTCTATTAATCAGGTTATGTATTTTTTTTTAAATAGACAAGCAAGAGTGAATTTAGAGCTGTAACAGAAGGGGTCTGATCTATTCCCCCTCTGAGAAAAGACAGCAGTGCATATTTTAATCTTGCAGTAAAATGCGATGTAACAAATAAAATATGTTCATAGTTTCAAACAGGTTCCACATGGTATTAACTCAATAATTTATAATTGTATTGTTAGTAAGCATCTATATAACGATCTTCCTTAATGACCTCAGATGCAGTCACTAATGGTAAAGGTGAAGCAATACCAATATTATCTTAGCAGATAAAGTCAGAGCCCTCATAGTAAATGGATGTTGTTAGTTAACACAACTTTTTAAAAAAAAATTACCACTGGACACAGATTAATCTATTTTTTTAACAGTTTGCTAAATTATTTTTAGTAAATTCAATGTTGCTTTCTTGACTACATTAATTCATTTCTTATTTCTTTCAATATCAATCAACAAGCCATTAAATTAGTTGCCTTCTGAAAGATGTCCAGTGTTTGTTCTTACAATTTTAAAAGAAAAATCTAATTTGTTCATTGGAGAAAGTGGAACTAAAATTCATAATCTTAACACAAACAAAGGCAAAATGACTCCTTAGGCTAAATCTGACTCCTTTTTGGTTTAGACTTTTCGGTTCATATGCTTGATCGCCAGAGATGAAATAATCATTTGATGTAAGAGGACACTGGTAATGCTACAGGTGCAGATGGAATCCCTGGCTGTCTATTAAAAATGTGCTAATTACCTGGCAAGCATATTTTGTGACATCTTCAATATGGCTTAGACTACAGAACCCAACTGCTTTCAAACAATCACCTTTGCTGCAGTGCCAAAAAATGTATAATGCTGTGTGTGAATGATTATGGGCCTATGATCCACTATTCACTATCCACTATCTTCAAGAAGTGCTTTGAGATTGTGGTGATGACATATATCAACTGCAACATACTAGACACAATGAACCTGGAACAATTAGCACACTACATAAACAGAATAATGACAAACACAATTTACAAAGCCACCCATGAAGTAATAACGCACCATGACAAAAAGAACACTTACATGAGAATATTGTTTAATGACTTTAGTACCGTATTCAATATCATTATCCCTGCAAATCTACTAGAGAAGCTCAGGATGAGAATTAGCATCTTCAGATCTGAGGTCATAGTCTTTTACAAGAAAACAGTGATTAACTCCCAGCACTAAGAGGTGAGCATCTGCCACAAAGGGAGAAGTTTACGTACCTCAGTGTCTTCTTCAAAAGTGAGGGTAGAGGTAATTGTGCAGCAGCGACAGATTTGCAGAAGCTGAACCAAACAATGTTGATGAAGTGTGAGAAGGTCCCATTAAGAACAGCATATCCCATTAAAAACACAGGAAATATAACAAGTAGTCATTTGGAGATACCTTGAAATACACTTCGGATATCTCATAAAACTAATTTTAAGATAGCTCATAATGCATTTAAGATCTCTCAGGATGCACAGGAGTTTATTTCAAAATATCTTGAATTGCATTTCAGATACAGGTATTGTGGAAGAGGGGTGAAAAAGAGAGGGTGTACCAGGTGGAATGGGTGGAGAAGCGTGTCAGGAGTAATTTGTGACAGACCGAGAGTGAAAGGGAAGGTCTACAGGATGGTAGTAAGACCAGGTATGTTATATGGGTTGGAGACAGTGGCACTGAACAAAAAACAGGAGACAGAGCTGGAGGTGGCAGAGTTAAAGATGTTAAGATTTGCAATGGGTGTGACGAGGATGGACAGGATTAGAAATGAGTACATTAGAGGGTCAGTAAAAGTTTGATGGTTGGGAGACAAAATCAGAGGGGCGAGATTGCGTTGGTTTGGACATGTGCAGAGAAGAGATGCTGAGTATATTGGGAGAAGGATCTTAAAGATAGAGCTGCTAGGAAAGAGGAAATGAGGAAGGCCTAAGAAGAGGTTTATGGATGTGGTGAAAGAGGACATGCTGGTGGTGGGTATGACAGAGCAAGATGCAGAGGATAGGAGGATATGGAAACAGATGATGTGCTGTGGCAACCCCTAACTGGAGCAGCCAAAAGAACAAGAAGAAGCATTTCAGATATCTTAAAATGAACATTTACTCATTTATGTTTATTTACTTTTTACATATTTACTATTTACATATTTTCATTTATTTGCTTAGCAAACGCTTTTATCCAATGTGACTTAAAAGAACAGGGTATCATTTTAAGATATCTTGACATTTATTTAAGATATCTCAAAAAGACATTTAATAATAACATATTTCGGAATAGGCATATTTTTAGAACATCTTTAATTCATTATACAATATCCTAAATAAATTTTTAGATATCCCTAAATGTTAATTCAGCTTGCCATAGATTTTTTATGTAGTAAAACTCCAGTGCCTGACTGCAATAAAGTACATATAGATAATTCATTTTTAGAAAAAAAAAAATTAAAGTGAAGATCTACATAAACACAGGGATCTCCGTGAATCTGCCTAGGGTTGTAATTCCTTTGGCTGTTATGTATACCTAACTCCCAGCATATTATTTCTCTGCATTTTAGTACCACACTGCTTGGCCTATTGCCGTGGAAGGTAGGAGTCTGTTTATTTAAATATAAACTGACAGTGTGCCATAATGCTCGTTCAAATAATTTTACCCAATTTAGTTCTTGTCTCAACAGGCTGACAAAAAAACATTCAATATACGATGAATACCCTGGCTTATTCAACATCTGAATTGTTATAAACTATAGGAATCCACTGTACATCTCTGTTTTTTCACATTGATATAAATATATTTACTTAATCTTCTCTGTTCTACTTATTGTTTATGCCTTTCCTTTGATATTTTGAGCATACAAAAAACAACTGCAAAAAAGCTATTTTCATGCCAATCAAGTGCTTAAACTGTACCTTTTCTGTGACTTAATTTAAATAGAAACTGTCATTTTGTGCTATACTTAATTATGACAATGTAAAAATAAATGCTAAATAAAAAAAATATTTATTTTTTTACACAGTAAACTATTAGTGTTTGAAAGTGACATCTGATTGTTTTGTCAGAAGCAAACTTATTATCAGTTTAGAACCATTCAGCTTCTGTAAACACAAAAAAACATAAATTCTTGTGTTTATATATCAAAACAGATAGTGGGTGTAGTGACAATATTTAATTTTCAGTGTGATTGGTATTATTCATTTGTTTCATACCTTTAGACAACGCTGGCATTAATGATGAAGTCTGATTATAAAAGTAAAACTTCATGAGAGAAATTAATCATCTAGAACTTATTTATTATGAACTATAACCCAGAATCCACTGGTTATGTCATTATAATTGATACTGTTAACATTTTTGCAACTTTGTTTTTTCTTTAAGATTCACTTATAATCTCTATTTGTTTTAGGAAAAAAGAAGTAAGAGATGTCACTGTACATGTTTCAGTGGTTGTTTTTTTCAACTTTTACATTATACACTGAATTACTACAACTGTTTTCAAATGAAATAAACATAAATTTAAAACAAACTAGAGCTATTGTTATAGGAGCTTTTGCTTAGAGTAGAATTTAACAGCAAGAAACAAAGCAATTTTATTAATGCATTACATTTTACTAATGTCTATTTACTGAAAAAGTAAAAAAAAAAAAAAAATTGCTAAACCTAAATTTAGTTTGATTTCGGTTTAAATTAAATGATTATTTCCATCATGGTTACACAGCAAATAGCTCACTGTGCTTGGACTCCAGTCTCATTACTGACTGATATCTTCATGTTTCCATTTTTCTGTTTTCCTCCCACAGTCCAACGACATGCTATTAGATTGATGGGCAACTCTAAACCAGCTTAGTATGAGTGTGGGAGTGTATAAGCAGTTTCAGTGCTGAGCCCAGTTTTGAAACACGCCATTGGTTTCTTTCAGTTTAAGAACAGAGGCTCAGCAGAAAGGGAGTTTCAAGTCCCCTTAATGTTGCCATGGAGACAGAAACAGATGAAGCTGCTTGATAAGTTTCCAGGTGAGGTTTTGATAAAATTCTTCAGGTGACCCTTTTTCTGTGGAAACTGTGAAAATGTTAAAGTTTTAGCCATTTGACAGATACCATTGTCCTCAAATTTACACATTTTCCTAACATCAGGCACTCTGCTACTTAACAGTAAAATATAATTTTATTTCTGTATATTTAACATGTCTTATCATAACATTATATTTTAATACAAGAGAAAAAGTTATGGTAATTTAAGGAGACCTGCTATTTCTTATCAGTCTTGCATATAAAGAGCAGCTAAAGAGGAGTGCTGAGCTTGGGTGAGATTAGTGTGGGAAAAAAGGAGTCTAAACTAAAGGGTGTGATCAAATATGTAGATGCCAAAGACAGAAAGACCTCCACAATGATATCAGTCATTCTGTTCTTTACAGTACAGTGTTCAAATACTATTATTGCCGTAAAAAAAAATATTTAAAGATAGATGGTTCTGCAGCTAAAGCTTTGAGCCTGAATTCTGCACCACATATCTATAGCATTTGTGCCTTATAAATATAGTATGCTTTAAACCATCTGTATGTCAGTGTGTTCGCTTCTACAGTCTCCTGCCACCCATGAGCTACTACACACTTTCATGCTCATATCTAAGGCAGTATTCCTCTCACTCTATCTATCTATCTATCTAGCTATCTATCTAGCTAGCTAGCTAGCTAGCTATCTATCCTATTGTGATACTTATGTGGAATAAACTACATGTACACAGACTACCACCTCCAGGTGGTGGCTGTTTTCCCATATTGGCATGTGTAGATAGATAGATAGATAGATAGATAGATAGATAGATAGATAGATAGATAGATAGATAGATAGATAGATAGATAGATAGATAGATAGATAGATAGATAGATAGATAGATAGATATTTTATTAATCCCCAAGCGGAAATTCACATACTCCAGCAGTATACTGATAAAAACAATATTAATTAAAGAATGATAAAAATGCAGTGCAAGTTAAAAATGCAAGGTGGAGAGTGTAAGGCAGGCATAACAGACAATTGTATAATGTTAACGTTTAAACCCCCCCAGGGTGGAATTGCTGAGTCACATAGTTTTGGGAAGGAGCAATCTCCTCAGTCTGTCAGAGGAGCAGGACAGTGACAGCAGTCTGTTGCTGAAGCTGCTCCTCTGTCTGGAGATGATACTGTTCAGTGGATGCAGTGGATTTTCCATGATTGACAGCAGCCTGCTCAGCGCCCATCACTCCGCCACAGATGTCAAACTGTCCAGTTCCGTGCCTACAATAGAGCCTGCCTTCCTCACCAGTTTGTCCAGGCATGAGGCGTCCCTCTTCTTTATGCTGCCTCCCCTGCACACCACGGCGTAGAAGAGGGCGCTCGCCACAGCCGTCTGATAGAACATCTGCAGCATCTTATTGCAGATGTTGAAGGACGCCAGTCTTCTAAGGAAGTATAGTCGGCTCTGTCCTCTCTTGCACAGAGCATCAGTATTGGCAGTCCGGTCCAATTTATCATCCAGCTGCACTCCCGGGTATTTATAGGTCTGCACCCTCTGCACACAGTCACCTCTGATAATCACGGGGTCTGGGAGGGGTCTAGGCCTCCTAAAATCCACCACCAGCTCCTCGGTTTTGCTGGTGTTCAGTTGTAGGTGGTTTGAGTCGCACCATTTAACAAATTTCTTGATTAGTTTCCTATACTCCTCCTCCTGCCCATTCCTGATGCAGCCCATGATAGCAGTGCCATCAGTGAACTTTTGCACATGGCAGTTGTATTGGAAGTCCGATGTATATAGACTGAACAGGACCAGAGAAAGCACAGTCCCCTGCGGCGCTCCTGTGCAGCTAACCACAATGTCAGACCTGCAGTTCTTGAGACACAAATACTGAGGTCTGTCTGTAAGATAGTCCATGATCCATACCACCAGGTATTAATCTACTCCCATCTCTGTCAGCTTGTCCCTAAGGAGCAGAGGTTGGATGATGCTGAAGGTGCTAGAGAAGTCCAGAAACATAATTCCTACTGAACCACTGCCTCTGTCCAAGCGGGATACGGATCTGTGTAGCAAGTAAATGATGGCATCCCACCTTCTCCTGGTATGTGAACTGCAGAGGGTCGAGGGTGTGGTGGACTTGTGGCCTCAGGTGGTGAAGCAGCAGCCTCTCCATGGTCTTCATCACATATGACGTCAGGGCGACAGGCCTGAAGTCATTCAGCTCACCAGGACGTGATACCTTTGGGACTGGGGTGATGCAAGATGTTTTCCAAAGCCTTGGGACTCTCCCCTGTTCCAGGCTCAGGTTGAAGATGCACTGTAGAGGACTCCCCAGCTCCAACGCACAGGCCTTCAACAGTCGTGGCGATAGTCCATCTGGACCCACTGCTTTGCTGGCACGAAGTCTCCTCAGCTCTCTGCTTAAATGGGCTGCTGTAATTGTGGGTGGGAGGAAACTCTCTCCTATGCTGGTATCAGCAGACGGATGGTTGGAGGATGCAGTACTCTGAGGTGAGAGTGAGAATGGGTTAGGGTGGTCAAACCTGCTAAAAAAGTAATTCATTAGGTTTGTCTTCTCCCTGTCTCTCTCGATGGAGGTACTTGTTGGATGGCTTGTTGTTAGCTTAGCAGCGTACTGTTCTTACTGGAACTACAATGTCCATACAGAAGTTGATGTAGTCAGTAGTACAGTCAACAACCTCCTCAATGTTCTCACTATGTGACCCCTGTAGGATATCCCAATCCGTAGTACCAAAGCAGTTTCTCAGAGCCTGCTCTGCCTCATGGGACCACTTCCTGAATGAGTGTGTGGTTGTAAGTAGCATCCTCACTCTTGATTTGTAGTGAGGCTGAAGCAGAACCAGGTTATGATCTGCTTTCCCAAGTGCAGGCAGGGAGGTGTAGCTGTCAGTGTGAATATTTCTCTCTCCTTGGCCTATTCAAATCTGACGTACAGTACATGGCATTTTAACTCTAGTAACTCCAGTGAAGTTTGGAAATTCTTTGGCACTAGCATATACTACATATACATATCCACTTTAATGAAAGGAAATGTGTCTGTTCATTTGGCTGCTATACCTCTGTTAGTTGATGTAAGATTTGTAAAAGCAGTGCTAATGTGTGTGATGTGCTGTCTGTTGGAATGAATAATGCAGTGCATGTTATTATTATATGCATTACAAAATACACTCCAATAGAGGGTGCACTACAAATATTAATGCTGCATACATCCAACAGAGAGTAACACTTTCAGAAAATGGACAAGTGTCTATGTGTGTGTGTGCCTGTGTATCTGTGTGTCCATCCGGTTGCTAAGGCTAGAATAAATAATTAAGAAGTAAGCAAAACGCTAAAAAAAATGTGTGGTCGACTGCAGGAACAACAGACTGCCAGGCTAACTATGTCGTCCCATTTACTATAAGGGAGACTAGGGGGCTTTGCCCCCTGCTCGCTTTACTCTCCAACCCCCAGGCCTGCACTATGTGCCAGCCACTATGCGTCTCTGACACTTGCGTATGTGGATTTTGCTTTCACCAAACAACAAATCTTTTAATTCTCTTGGATAGGCCTTTTCATGTGGAAGAAACACTACTTTTCCCTGATGGCAACACAAATTAGACGATGTACAAGTCTCTGGCTTAAAGCTTAAAGCCAAACAATATCTACATACTTCTGTCATTTCACCTTTGTCCATATATTCGATCTCTTATCGCAAACAACGGTATAAAAATAAGAAAATTTGTCTTATCTGCCTATTTTGTTGTCTGACATTATATGCAAGTGCTGTGTAATAGTGACTTTGTTGCACCAGCTCAGGACACATGAATGTGATTTATAGCTGTAATGTTAATGACTGATAACTTTGCATAGTACACAATAGATGATTAAAAATAATGATAAATCAACACACACATCAGAAATCCAAAGCCCCAACACGACTAGGTTAGAGTCACTAAACCAGGCCAATGCGGTAGCAACCACTGCCACATTTTCCCAGCAAAACACTTTGACTGTTAGAGTGGTCAGTTCAATGAGCAACACAGAGAGGAAGCAGCAAAAACGGCTAGCTCTCTTTGAAGAGGAAAAAGCTGCCTTGAGAGAAACGGGTTAGGTGTGTAATTTTATACCAGACCAAATAAACAATTCATGTATGAAATGAAAACATGAGGTCTACATTGATTACTTAGATTTCACCCCTCTCAGATGTGTAGAACAGCTAGTTTTTTTATATTTATTCTGAGTAGTTGCTCATTTATTAAATTCAATCAAATAAAGTCTTAATTTAATTCATAAAAACAGATATATGTAATGTACTGTATATATACAAAATATGTTTATTTGCTACCTATTTATCCATTTACAGTATTTTGTGAAATGGCCTTTTCCTTTACAAGGCTGCAGGGAACCAAACTCTTTGTAAGGCAGGATACTACTCTGTCATGGTATACTGTCTCATACGCCCCATTCTTAGAGATCAACTTACGGTCAACCATTAACATTACATGCATATCTTTCAGATATATGAAGAAACTGGCCACACACAGACCATTCGACAAGGACAGTTGGATTCTGTATACTTTTAACTATACTACTGTATATATACTGGTTTAGAAAAAAAAACTGATGTTTTGAAAAATATGGTAATTTATAGATTAATCAACAGCTTTATAAAAAGCAGAATCATTATTTTCTTAAAAAAATTACACCCAGAAGCAAAAGCAGGGTTGAATATCTCAGACACTGCGTCAAGCAAATGCACAGAGAGATATAATAATAATGATAATAATAATAATAATGATAATAATAATAATGAAGTTCTGTTCAGTGTATGCCAGCTTTACCATTCTTCCCATATCCACTGTACTGGGAGTTACCATGTTTAATGCATAATCCATATAAATAAAACAGTTACATCCTTTACAGTGGCAGCAAGTCCATTAGCACATTTTGTTTTGCTGTTACTACTATTAGGCAGCTGCAGTAAGTGCCTGAACTTTTACTGACCCTTAATTTACGCAGAAGTACCATTTGCTTGTCAGCATTACAACAACATTTCACTCATCAAAGTGACTGTCTGCAGAATAATTATACAGTATACTGAATGACTGCAACAAATTTGCTTCTATTGAAGAAATTCGATGAACGAAGACTTAATACTGTTTTGAAGAATGTAACTCATGACCCTAGATACAGACACAGATTTTCTAAAGAAGAGCACTGTATGTTAACCAAAAATCAACATAAAATTAAATATAATTAAAAAAACAGTTGTAATAGTAATATCATTTAACTCCTTGAACCAGTGATAAAAGAAGCTAGATAAGGAGAAGCAATAGACATATCAAACTACAGTGAAAGTTGTCTGTAGGGGAAGAATATAAGTGGCTTAATTGCCTATATATATATATATATATATATATATATATATATATATATATATATATATATATATATATATATATATATATATATAGGCAACTTATATATATAGGCCACTTATATATATATAATATCAACCAACATAGACAGATACAAGGCACAAGTTCGGCACACAATAAATATTTATTAAGTGGGGTTGTGCTTCTCTTTTGCTCCCATCAGCAACACAGTATAATAAGTACAGTAAGTACAGCACGCAGCAAGGACTTTGCCTTTCTTCTTTCTTTTTCTTTTCCTCCATTCCTCCTACGGCAATCTTTGTCTCTCTCCCTCCCGACTCTGGCTCCCAGAGCAGTGGCAGCTGGTTCCTTTTAAGCCACACCTGGGAGTACTACAAGACCTTGTTAAGGAGATCTGGGATCACTCCCGGGTGTGGTGAAAGCCCCAAGTAGGGCTCTGAAACTCCCCATGACAGCTGCCACGGAACCCAACAGGGCTGCAATGAACTCCAACTCCCTGCAAGAATCCATGGTCCCAAAGCAACCCAGGGGGCTGCCCTCTAGTGTAGTTCATTTCTTTGCACCTATGTGTATGTGTCATTTGCCCGGCTCATGTCTGTAATGTTACTGATGGTGGTAGGTTCAAGAGGCTCCCGGAAGGAACTGATAGCATGGAGCTAACATGCACTGTCACAATGTGTCATCCAGGAGAAGCTTGAAAACCTGTGCAACCTGACATGGCTACAGATACTGCTTAAACCTACCAGTAGTGACAAGGATACTAGCAAAATGCAAAACTGGAGAAGAATCACTCAGGAAGGATGAAAAGAGAGCAATTGTGTGTGGCCACCACCCACCACGACATTCTGTTTTTGGGGGTTGTCTTGCTGTTGCCCCTCCAGTGCGCCTGTTGTCACTTTCATTTGCACCAAAGCACGTGAAGCTGATTCACAATTGCTTATGCTTCCTAACTGGACAAACTGATATCCCTGAAGCTTAACTGATTTTGTGTTAGACTATGATGATTAAATGTTCCCTTAATTTTTTTGAGCATTGCATATACAGTAAACCCTCGTTTACAATCCGTTTAATCCGTTCCAATAAATGAATTTCCGCGCAATAGGATTCTTTATTTATAAATCTAATATTTAGAGCACAGAAAACCTGTTTCCGACCATCCAAATACATTTTTTAACATTATTAGAGCCCTCTAGGCGTGCAATAACACCCTTTAGTCAAAAGTTTAAGCTGTGCTCCATGACAAGACAGAGATGACAGTTCTTTCTCACAATTAAAAGAATACAAACATATCTTCCTCTTCAAAGGAGTGTGCGTCAGAAGCAGAAAATGTCAGAGAGACAGAGAGAGAGAAAAGCAAACAATCAAAAATCAATAGGGCTGTTCCAGGCTTTTAAGTATGCGAAGCACCGCGATAAAGCGCCCGCAGGGAAGGGAGCAATGTGAAGGTAGTCTTTCAGCATTTTTGAGAGGAGCGTCTGTATCCTCTAGGCAAACAGCCTGTGTGCAAACAGCCCCTCTGCTCACACCCCCTCCGTTAGGAGCAGAGAATGTCAGAGAGAGTGAGAGAGACAGAGAAAAGCAAACAATCAAAAATCAACATGTGCTGTTAGAGCTTTTAAGTATGCGAAGCACCGCGCGGGAAGCATATCGTATATCATTGAGGAGTTTTATTTAATATGTAATACGTGCTTTGATTGGGTAGCTTCTCAGCCATCTGCCAATAGCGTCCCTTGTATGAAATCAACTGGGCAAACTAACTGAGGAAGCATGTACCATAAATTAAAAGACCCATTGTCCGAAGAAATCCGAGAACCAGCGAAAAATCCGTGATATATATTTAGATATGCTTACATTTAAAATTCGCGATGGAGTGAAGCTGCAAAAGTCGAAGCGCGATATAGTGAGGGATCACAGTATATGTTGTGGAAGGATCAGGAGAGCGCCAATACCTCCCCCGGGACATGAGAGGGCGACCACCCTGAGGTGTAGGGGAGCCACACGGATCGGAGCTTGGAGGCTCCACCCAGTTGGGGCACGTGGCCCCCACCAAGGGATGCCCAAACTTTCCAGGGAACATGGACTGCAGCACTTCTGCCACAATAGGAAGTGCTGCTAAGCCCAAAGGCAAATACACCCGGTGTGCTTCCGGGTGCACATGCAGAACTTCCTCCACACCCAGAAGTGTTGCAGGAAGCTCATCAGGAAACACCTGGGGCACATCTGGGTTCTGGATAAAAGGGACGCCTCACTCCATTCTGAAAGCCAGAGATGGGAGGTAGTGTAACAGAGCTTTGTGAGAGAGGAGCGGAGGCAGTAGGAAAGAAGTGTGTAGCAGAGGACTGTGAGAGTTGTGTGCATTGTGCTGTGTTAGAGGAAGAGAAGAACAATAAACACGTGTTTTTGTTTTTGTCAAAGCTGTCTTGGTGTCTGTTCGTGGTAGAGGCTGGGCTTCACAATATATATATACTAGCAGAATACCCGCGCTTCGCAGCGGAGAAGTAGGGTGTTAAAGAAGTTATGAAAAAGAAAAGGAAAAATTTTTAAAATAACGTAACATGATTGTTAATGTAATTGTTTTGTCATTGATATGAGTGTTGTTCTCATATCTATCTATCTATATATATATATATATATATATATATATATATATATATAAATATATACAGTGGTGTGAAAAACTATTTGCCCCCTTCCTGATTTCTGTCCTGTTTCTGATCATCAAACACATTTAACCATTAGTCAAAGTCAAAGTAAACACAAAATGCAGTTTTTAAATAATGGTTTTTATTATTTAGGTAGAAAAAAAATCCAAACCTACATGGCCCTGTGTGAAAAAGTAATTTCCCCCTGAACCTAATAACTGGTTGGGCCACCCTTAGCAGCAATAACTGCAATCAAGCGTTTGCGATAACTTGCAATGAGTCTTTTACAGCTCTGGAGGAATTTTGGCCCACTCATCTTTGCAGAATTGTTGTAATTCAGCTTTATTTGAGGGTTTTCTAGCATGAACCGCCTTTTTAAGGTCATGCCATAGCATCTCAATTGGATTCAGGTCAGGACTTTGACTAAGCCACTCCAAAGTCTTCATTTTGTTTTTCTTCAGCCATTCAGAGGTGGATTTGCTGGTGTGTTTTGGGTCATTGTCCTGTTGCAGCACCCAAGATCGCTTCAGCTTGAGTTGACGAACAGATGGCCGGACATTCTCCTTCAGGATTTTTGGTAGACAGTAGAATTCATGGTTCCATCTATCACAGCAAGCTTTCCAGGTCCTGAAGCAGCAAAACAACCCCAGACCATCACACTACCACCGCCATATTTTACTGTTGGCATGGTGTTCTTTTCTGAAATGCTGTGTTCCTTTTACGCCAGATGTAACGGGACATTTGCCTTCCAAAAGTTCAACTTTTGTCTCATCAGTCCACAAGGTATTTTCCCAAAAGTCTTGGCAATCATTGAGATGTTTCTTAGCAAAATTGAGACGAGCCCTAATGTTCTTTTTGCTTAACAGTGGTTTGCGTCTTAGAAATCTGCCATGCAGGCCGTTTTTGCCCAGTCTCTTTCTTATGGTGGAGTCGTGAACACTGACCTTAATTGAGGCAAGTGAGGCCTGTAGTTCTTTAGACGTTGTCCTGGGGTCTTTTGTGACCTCTTGAATGAGTCGTCTCTGCGCTCTTGGGGTAATTTTGGTCGGCCGGCCACTCCTGGGAAGGTTCACCACTGTTCCATGTTTTTGCCATTTGTGGATTAAGGCTCTCACTGTGGTTCGCTGGAGTCCCAAAGCTTTAGAAATGGCTTTATAACCTTTACCAGACTGATAGATCTCAATTACTTCTGTTCTCATTTGTTCCTGAATTTCTTTGGATCTTGGCATGATGTCTAGCTTTTGAGGTGCTTTTGGTCTACTTCTCTGTGTCAGGCAGCTCCTATTTAAGTGATTTCTTGATTGAAACAGGTGTGGCAGTAATCAGGCCTGGGGGTGGCTACGGAAATTGAACTCAGGTGTGATACACCACAGTTAGGTTATTTTTAACAAGGGGCAATTACTTTTTCACACAGGGCCATGTAGGTTTGGATTTTTTACCCTAAATAATAAAACCATCATTTAAAAACTGCATTTTGTGTTTACTTGTGTTATATTTGACTAATGGTTAAATGTGTTTGATGATCAGAAACATTTTGTGTGACAAACATCCAAAAGAATAAGAAATCAGGAAGGGGGCAAATAGTTTTTCAAACCACTGTATCTATATCTATATATATATAGCAAAATACCCGCGCTTGGCAGCGGAGAAGTAAAAAGAAAAGGAAACATTTTAATAATAACGTAACATGATTGATAATGTAATTGTTTTGTCATTGTTATGAGTGTATATATATACATACAGTACATGTGTACATATATACACACACACATATACTATGGGGTGCCAAACAGGGAAATACATTGATTTTGTGAATATATAAAGTCGGCGTCAGAATATATAAAGTCAAAACTTGAATATATAAAGTCACTGTCGGAATACATAAAGTCAAAACTTTTTTCTGAATATATAAAGTCAGCGCTGGAATATATATATATTCGGGAATGACTTTATATATAAAACTTTTGACTTTATATACAGTAATCCCTCTTCGATCGCGGGGGTTGCGTTCCAGAACCCCCCGCGATAGATGAAAATCTGCGAAGTAGAAACCATATGTTTGTTTGGTTATTTTTATATATTTAAGCCCTTATAAACTCTCCCACACTGTTAACATTATTAGAGCCCTCTAGACATGAAATAACACCCTTTAGTCAAAAGTGTAAACTGTGCTTCATGACAAGACAGAGATGACAGTTGTTTCTCACAATTAAAAGAATGCAAATATATCTTCTTCTCTTCAGGAGCTGAGAATTTCAGAGCGAGAGAGAGAGCGCTCGCAAAGAAAAGCAAACAATCAAAAAATCAATACTTGTGCTTTTAAGTTTGCCGCAGCATTTTTTAGTGAAGCATCAGTATCTTCTAAGCAAACAGCTTCAGTGCAAACAGCCCCTCTGCTCACATCTCCTCCGTCAGGCGCAGAGAACGTCAGAGAGAGAGAGAGAGAGCGAGATTAAAGCAAACAATCAAAAAATCAATAAGCGTGTTTTTGGAAGCACCGCGATAAAGCGGCCGGCATTTCTTAGAGGTGCGTTCGTATCCACTAGGCAAACAGCTTCTGTGCAAACAGCTCCTCTGCTCACAGCCCCTCCGTCAGGCGCAGAGAATGTCAGAGAGGGGGAGATGGAGGCAGAGACAAGCAAATAATTGAGCACCGCACGGGAAGCATATCTTATAGCATTGAGGAGTTTTAGTTAATATGTAATACATGCTCTGATTGGGTAGCTTCTAAGCCATCTGCCAATGGCGTCCCTTGTATAAAATCAACTGGGCAAACAAACTGAGGAAGCAAGTACCATAAATTAAAAGACCCATTGTCTGCAGAAATCCGCGAAACAGCGAAAAATCTGTGATATATATTTAGATATTCTTACATTTAAAATCCGCGATAGAGTGAAGCCGCGAAAGTCGAAGCGCGATATAGCGAGGGATTACTGTAGTTAAATTTACTCATCATTGCATAACTTTTTCTTTACCATAGAAATTTAAAGAGTAAATTCAACTTCCATTCCTAACAAGGATATTTCTGGCGACTAAATAGAACCTACTTATATCCAATTCGAGCTATTGAGCCGTCGCCTGCCTGCCTGAATAAGTCACCCTCGCTTCGCTCTTACTTTTTTACCGTTCATTTAATCATGGCTAGTGGCGGAAAAATTATAAAATGGAAGGAGGATTACACTGAGTATGGCTTTACCAAAACAATTATTGATGGTGAATCGATTATTCAAAATGCTTTAATTGGTGATCTGTTTTTCTGTGTTAACCTCATATTTTTTCATACTTCTTCTCAAACCAAGGGTGTGCGAGGGTAAAATGAATCGGGAAGCGCTGATCAATGTAATCAGTGTACCATGAAATCATGCATTGACAGAAGTTCCCCTTTGCTTGTATTGCAAAGTGTGATTAAATGCGTGAATTTTTAATGCGTTATGGAGCATATGCATCGAAGCTTCTTAGCTGTGCTTGTGCTAAGAAAAGGAAACATTTTAAAAATAACGTAACACGATTGTCAATGTAACCTTTTGTAAGTAGTGCCTGGAGGAAATATATGGAGTATGGAGAAACTGTAGAGACAGCGTGTGTAGTAACTTGTGGATTTTTCTGTGAGTATTTGGTGGCAGCGTCACAAAGTTGCTTCCGTAACACTGCGTGCGTTAGCTGTGGAGCTTAGCTTAGAGCGAAATGAGGTGAATGGGAGGGGAGATGATGACGTGACTCCCCCACCCGCCTTAACTGTCAATCCCCCACAAACACAGTCTCTCGGAATTTGCATAAGCACAGCCCTTCACGTGCAATTTTAACTTAGTTACAAAGTGATCAAAACTCTCGTTTATATCCTGCGTCCTCTCATTAAACTTGTATCCCGCATTACCCGTGGGCATGACAAACGCTAGGTTTACACCTTGCTTTGTTTCCGAAGTAGCAGCACTCATGAATATGGTTGTATATGTCACTCGCTCGCTTCTTATTGTTTCACTGCCTTCTCAATTATATAATGCATGTTTTCTTCAGCGCTTTATGGAGCTCGTTCTGGTTTTCTACGCACTGCGTTGACAATCAGTTCACGTGATTACAAGGGAGGCGTGATGATGTCACACGAAACTCCGCCCCTCACAGCTTTCGAGCTCAACTCCATTACAGTAAATGGAGAAAAATAGCTTCCAGTTATGACCATTACGCGTAGAATTTTGAAATGAAACCTGCCCAACTTTTGTAAGGAAGCTTTAAGGAATGAGCCTGCCAAATTTCAGCCTTCTACCTACACGGGAACTTGGAGAAATAGTGATGAGTCAGTGAGTGAGTGAGTGAGTCAGTGAGTCAGTGAGTGAGTCAGTGAGGGCTTTGCCTTTTATTAGTATACATATATATATATATATATATATATATTGTGAACTGGGACCCGGACACAGGCAGACGGACAACATAGTTCCACCACACACTGTTTATTTACAATATATTTACAAATCTTTTGTGCACTCACACACCCCAGTGCCTCCAGCACCGATTCCCCCAATGTCCAGGCCTCACTCTTTCAGTGCCTTTCTCTTGGCCGCCTCTCATCCTCTCTCCAGCTCTGTCCTCTTCCACCCAACATCCACTGCTGACTGGAGGGAGGCGGCCCCTTAAATGGGAACCCGGATGGGCTCCAGCTGCTTCCCAGCAATCAGTCCTGGCCACACCCCAGTGTGGCGGAAGTGCCAGGCTGCGCACCCGGAAGCCGTCCGGGTGTCCCCTGTCGTCTTCCCCCCAGCACTTCCGCCACACCAGGCTCCAGGGTTCCTCAGGCACCAGGGTGCCGCCTGGCGGTGGCCACGGGGCCCTACAGGGTTGGGCTTCCAAGCCCCCTACCCGTGGCCCCCAATACAACCAGGGCGATCGCCCCTTATATATATATATATATATATATATACACAGTATAGCAGATGCCCCATATGACAGGTGGGCATCCCACCCAGGAAGGAGGTGGAGTCCTTACCTGGCTGGAATACTATAAAGGAAGGATGGACTAAATTGGGGCAATACCTGGTCGGGACGCCATATGATACCCGCCCTGGGTGGGATGCTCGACAAGTACAAGAGCTGGCAGGAGAGCATGGCAAGGAGCAGGGAGAGAAGAGCAAGAGACAGAGATAGAAAAGGAGAAGAGATGAAACACTGTGTTTAATTATTGTTATACAAGGTTTTTTGTAATAAATACACCTTTATTTGAACCCAGGGCTGTTTAGTGGGTTAGTGTTTGGGGTTTGGGGTTCTGTTGCACCCCCTACCTTCACTATATATACATATATATATATAAACAGAAGAATAGATTCTAATGACGTCACATAAATTCAATTATTAAATCAATGAATTAAATGGATTTTCTTACCAGTGCTTGGCCAAAATGATTTGCAATGCTAAATTGCATTACCTTATAAACCAGCTCATAGTTCAAAGTGTGGAGACATCCTGAAAAGGGCAGAAATAAAACCTTCTCCCTTTAATATCAACAATTATTCTTCCCACCTTTCCAAGTATATGGAAATTAACATCTGCCCATGTCCGAGTTTAAAAACTGCCATTATTTGGCATTGCATCTTTAAAAATCGTGAAAGAATATGTGCTCAATTTGGTTTGTATTTATGAGGATATATGTCTCAATTTAGAGTTTGCATTCGTCTTTGTTAATTTTAAATCCTGTTAATAGGAAAATATATTTTGTTATTTAACAATAAGTAATGAACTGGGTTTCATGTATGTTGAATAGTTTCATACTAGTTATTTTCTTTTAAGTTTTAACCAAATCTGTATCTTTACAGGTATTTATTAAGTATATCATACCCATAAAATATTTCCACAAGTGGTCATTAGTGTTATGTGTAGGTAATTATGTCTGTTTTTGTTTATGGAGTTTAAGGACAGGCTGTTACTGATAAGGCTGTTACTGATTACTATAACCAATAAAACTGATAATATGGTTGCTAACTAAGAGTTGTAAAAAAAAGGTCACCAGAAATTACTTAAAACTTGTTATAAACTAAGCATTCTGAGATTGATTTATGGATGGCAAGAGTTGTGGGAAGATTTTCAACCTATATAAAGTGCACTGTATTCAGGACTTTAATGTTAAAGTTCTGGATCAGCATTCATGCTAATAAAGATCTCCATTTATTAAATTAAAATATGGTGGCTTATTTGTCTTACACACAAGGAAAATAAATCTCTCTCTCTCCATGGTTAGATATGGCTCATCCTTTACGTTTCTGCTATGGTTCACTTTTCTCTCCTTCCTACTTGGTCTGATATGTAATCTCTAAATTTGAAATTTGTTTGCTGTGGGAATAAATCAAACAGAAAATAAGCTTCTTTTATACTGTATTATTTGAGCACCAAAAAGACATGTTTATTGTTTCTCTTCATATATGTATTAATAGGTATTTGCTGTCCTTCTGCCAAAAGTTGGTTAACCCTTTGTATTTCCTGAGTGTCTTACGCTTGAGAAAACCATAGGTTTTTCTTATAAATTATCAGAAATTGTCTTTGTTAAAGTCAAAGATAAGACAGAAAAACTTATCCTGAGCCCAATCCCATCAGAAAATCAGATATGTTCTGTTTCAAAACTGCATATGCATTCCTGTATTTTAATTACCTATTGTTTTACTATATAGCTGAGCACATGTGTAAGACTGTGTTCTTGTCCTTCGGAGTGTTTGAATAGTATCAGAACCTTAGGAGATGTTTCAGGTGAGCTGGAATATTTCTCGACTACCATATTCCTACCTGTTTCTTTTTTGCTTATTTCTTTGTTTTATTTAAAAGTCTTGTGATCACTACTTCTAAAGTCAGCCCATCCAATGTGCATTTCTCTTGTGTACTACTCCCACTGCTCACCTGGTTTCTGATATGTACTTTTTATTGTGTAAACCATTTTCTCAACATCTCCTTTTCACATGGATTTATCATCCCTCCATTTTTCACCCTTCTTTATTATATATATATATATATATATATATATATATATATATATATATATATATATATATATATATATATATATATAGTAACAAAGGCGCTATATAGGCACCTGACCCAACACAGATAGACACGGAGGCATGTATAAAAAGTACAAAGACTTTTATTTTTCTTCAGCTGTGGGATACGTCTTCCCCGTGCCACACAGCCCAAACACAGTCCCAAACCACAACAAACACAACCCACAATCTTTTTTCCTTGACCACCACTCCTCCTCAAGCTTAGTCCTCTTCCTCCCGACTCTGGCTCCTCGAGTGGTGGTGGCTGGGCCCTTTTATATCCCACCCAGAAGCGTTCCAGGTGATTGACCACCTGGTCCTAATTGCACTTCCCTCTAGCGGCCACCCTGGGCCCCAACCAAGCTGTGGAGGACTCCATCTCCCGTGGGTTTGGGACTCATTGTCATCTGCAGTTTGTAAGTTTATTAATATGTGATCTGTTATTCTTGTCCATCCATCCATCCATTATCCAACCCGCTATATCGTAACTACAGGGTCACGGTGGTCTGCTGGAGCCAATCCCAGCCAACACAGGGCGCAAGGCGGGAAACAAACCCCAGGCAGGCCGCCAAACCCACCGCAGCTGTTATTCTAGTATTTATGTAAAATGTGTTCTTCTTAATAAGAAATTGGTCCACAAATTCTTCAATAAACATATGGTAATTAAAATAGACATATTCCCAGCTAAATAACTGTGTCTGCCCAGCCTGTTAATCCCCAAAATACTGTCCATGGCACACCAGTCTTTTTGATGCCCAGTCTGCCCAGCTACCCTTCGTCCAGAATCTGTAAATGGCTGTGATTATTCAGTCACGCCTGTAAAGGTGCATTAACCCCCAGCACAGTTGATGGCTGTCTGTTGTCTGCACAGAAGATTGCTACTCAACAAGAAAGCAGCTGCTTTGCTTTCAGCATCTCTGGCTGACCAATCATAAAAGGCATCTGCAGCGTAGTTACTTCTTCTTATGAACCTGCAAAGTGTTTAAATTGTTTCAGGCACTGGCATGTCCTTTGATTGAGTTTCTGTTTTTTTAATTCTCTTGTTTATAGTGTAAGCATTGCAGTAGCGTGCTTGTCTCATTTGAACCTGACTGTTTCCCAAGTGGGAATTTTGGTCACGTCCTTTGAATTATGCTATTTTAAGATTTTTTTCTTGTTGTGACTATTTGCTTCCCTTCTGAACCCAATTTTGCCTAGTGCTCAGACACTTGAACTTAGACACCCTGAATCCACCTTTTCTTAAAAATGATATTCACCCCGCTGCAACATCTTAAAATAAATATTCTTTGAGGTGAAAATGTTACATTTTCTTTATGCTAAAGCTCACAGAACTTTAACCTCTTCATGTTGTTATGATTTACATATCCATGCTTCTTTGTGGTTATAGTCTTTGAGCCCCAAGCACCATGTTTTCTTAATTTTCTACAAACAAAAGTTTTTTTAGTTTTAAGAGAGTTAAGTTTCTCTGTTTTCTACATGCCTGAGTCTTTGTGGTGTTCACATCCAAATTTCTTTACATTTCATAGTGCTACCATTTCCTATTTTTACTACACAGAATGCTTTATGTTTCCAAACTGCTGAATATTTTCTTTTTTCTTATTAGCACCAAACGTTTTCTTGTTTTCTCTGCTGTTTTTAGTTCTTTTTTTTTTTAGTTTTTAGTGTTCTTTTACTTTTTTCTAATTTAACTCTCTCATTTTTACAAATTTATTGGTATTTGACCTAAGCTATTCCTGGAAGCTCAAATGACAAATCTTTGACCTTTGCAGGTTGATCACATCATGTGAAGAATGAGATCATTGGAGAAGGACATCATGTCTGGTCAAAGTTAAAAGTCAACACAAGCAACGAATGCTGCAATGTCATGGATTTATACAATTATCTCAGCTATTAGTGCCTCTTTATTAGAAATGGCCACTTGGCTGAAGATTAAATATAATTCAGGACAACTCTCCATGTTGTTGGCATGAGTCGACAACAACAGCAATAACAATATATTGCTCATAACGAATTCTGCATATCACCAAGGGGAGAATGTCAATATTATTTTTTGTCTCACTTCTGGGAAATACATTTAATTTTTCTAAATTTATTATATGTTTGATCTGTATATAAAGTGATTTTATTTATTTACTTGTTTTTTTGTTCCTGTATAGTAAGTTATATTATTTCTTTTACATGCTCACATGAATGCTATTAATACTGAGAAAATCTTCCGCACATCCCAAGAGAGAAGTTCCTCTAGTGGAATCAGAAATGCAAATAGCACCCCTGAATGGCTGTGGTTGTCCCTGAGAAAGCTAAACAGAAAGGCAGAAGTAAGTGTGCCATCACCACCAGCACCAGTGTTTTAGCATTGTCTGTGGCAGTAGAGATTTTCTGCCTCATCTATATGTGTTCTGTGGAGTGATGATGTTGCAGCTCTGAGGATCGGAGATGTTTGTCTGCTATAATGGAATGTAATTCCTTAGATAGAACATCTTTCTCTGCTTGGGTAAGTTCCCTGTTCAATATGTTTTTTTTACTGGCTTATTATTATTATTATCTAGGCCGGGAGTCACTCATCTTTCTGCCTCCATGTTCATTATTCTGGTGTTTTAGTGTTGCCAGTCTGGGCTAACAAAATTGTGGTCATTAATTTATTTTTCCTTGTTCTAGCGTTGTTGGGCTAGTTATACTTATTTTGTGAATACAGTCAACTTTTACCAAATATTCATTCATTCATTCATTTTCCAACCCGCTGAATCCAAATACAGGGTCACGGGGGTCTGCTGGAGCCAATCCCAGCCAACACAGGGCACAAGGCAGGAACCAATCCTGGGCAGGGTGCCAACCCACCGCAGGACACACACAAACACACGCACACACCAAGCACACACCAGGGCCAATTTAGAATCGCCAATCCACCTAACCTGCATGTCTTTGGATTGTGGGAGGAAACCCACGCAGACACGGGGAGAACATGCAAACTCCACGCAGGGAGGACCCGGGAAGCGAACCCGGCTCTCCTAACTGCGAGGCAGCAGCGCTACCACTGCGCCACCGTGCCGCCCACTTTTACCAAATAGTAACAGGTAATTGTGATGGCAAACTCTGCTCTATATGATTAGTCTTCTGTTTTATTGCATTGGTGGTAAAGTGTGAATGTCTTACTCATTCACTTAGCAGTTGATTCTGGGTTTTCTGTGAGCTTTTCTTGGCTGTGTACAATGGTGCTTTTGGTGAGAACATATTGGTGCATACTTCCATAATGTAAGCATTAAGTTTTCTAATAATATCTGCCTCTCTTTTGCTAATTAGTAGCAAGACATTCAGGTTCACACACTATTTGCATCGCAAAAAATATATCAAACAATGGCATGCAAATGACTTTGAGGTGAAAGAGCACAAGTCACAAAGAAAAAACATAGAGACTACAAAAACTGCACGAGTGAAACACAAGACTCTGTGACTGAAGCTGGCAAACATTTGAAAAAAATATTTTCTACATACAAGTTCTTTTCACAGCAGGACTCTTTGCTTCATTAAAATGTTCCATGAAGTGGAAGGAGCACACATAGGGGCTACTTAGGGACTTTTTCAAATTTAACAGTATCAACTGGTTTTTCGGTGCTCAGCCTCATTTTGATCAGTGTAATGTCTTGTGCATTCCTGGTATTGGTATTGGTATTGTATTGTATTGGTATTGGTATTGTATGAGGAAGTCAGGAGTGGCAGAGAAGTACGTAAGAGTTGTACAGGACATGTACAAGGCAAGTGTGACAGTGGTGAAGTCTGCGGTAGGAGCGACGGATGCATTCAAAGTGGAGGTGGGATCACATCAGGGATCAGCTCTGAGCCCTTTCTTATTTGCAATGGTAATAGACAGGTTGACACACAAGATTAGACAGGAGTCCCCGTGGACTATGATGTTTGCTGATGACATTGTGATCTGTAGCTATAGTAGGGAGCAGGTTGAGGAGACCCTGGAGAGGTGGAGATATATGCTCTAGAGAGGAGAGGAATGAAGGCCAGTAGGAACAAGACAGAATACATATGTGTAAATGAGAGGGAGGTCAGTGGAATGGTGAGATTGCAGGGAGTAGAGCTGGCGAAGGTGGATGAGTTTAAATACTTGGGATCAACAGTACAGAGTAATGGGGACTGTGGAAGAGAGGTGAAAAAAAAAGTGCAGGCAGGGTGGAATGGGTGGAGAAGAGTGTCAGGAGTGATTTGTGACAGACGGGTATCAGCAACAGTGAAAGGGAAGGTCTACAGGGCAGTAGTGAGACCAGGTATGTTATATGGGTTGGAGACAGTGGCACTGACCAGAAAGCAGGAGACAGAGCTGGTGGTAGCAAAGTTAAAGATGCTGCGATATGCACTGGGTGTGACGAGGATGGATAGGATTAGAAATGAGTACATTGAAGAGTCAGCTCAAGTTGGGAGACAAAGTCAGAAAGGCAAGATTGCGTTGGTTTGGACATGTGCATAGGAGAGATGCTGGGTATATTGGGAGAAGGATGCTAAGGATAGAGCTGCCAGGGAAGAGGAAAAGAGGAAGGCCTAAGCAAAGGTTTATGGATGTGGTGAGAGAGAACATGCAGGTGAGGGGTGTAACAGAACAAGATGCAAAGGACAGAAAGATATAGAAGAAGATGATCCGCTGTGGCAACCCCTAACAGGAGCAGCCGAAAGAAGAAGAAGAATGTCTTGTGAATTCCTGGTATTAATCTGCTCTACCTTTTCTTTAAAACTACCATGAGTACCTTTAAGGTATAGTCAATTCTTGTTATGTTCAGGGGTTATTTATGTTCCTGAAAGACGCTGTGGATATGGAAAACTTGCATACTGAAGCATTGATCATATGAAAAAATGGGATTAAGATCTAATGGGATGATGGAATGGAGTCTCTGGAGGGGGTGCTAGAGGGCATACCTTCTGGGGACTCCCTCGTTCTGCTGGGAGACTTCAATGCTCACGTGGGCAATGACAGTGAGACCTGGAAGGGCGTGATTGGGAGGAATGCCCCCCCTCGATCTGAACCCGAGAGGTGTTTTGTTATTGGACTTCTGTGCTCGTCACGGATTGTCCATAACAAACACCATGTTCAAGCATAAGGGTGTTCATATGTGCACTTGGCACCAGGACACCCTAGGCCTCAGTTCAATGATCGACTTTGTGCTCGTGTCATCGGACTTGCGGCCACATGTCTTGGACACTCGGGTGAAGAGAGGGGCAGAGCTGTCAACTGATTACCACCTGGTGGTGAGTTGGCTTCGATGGTGGGGGAAGATGCCGGTCAGGCCTGGTAGGCCCAAACGTGTTGTGAGGGTCTGCTGGGAAGGGCTGGTAGAGTCCCCTGTCAGAAGTAGCTTCAACTCCCACCCATGGTGTGCTGCTGAACTTGACTCGGGACGTTGTGGGTCGGTGGGGGTAATACTTTGAAGACCACCTCAATCCCACTAACATGCCTTCCAATGAGGAAGCAGAGCCTAGGGACTCTGAGGTGGGCTCCCCCATCTCTGGGACTGAGGTCACCGAGGTGGTCAAAAAACTCCTTGGTGGCAGGGCCCCGGGGGTGGATGAGATACACCCGGAGTTCCTCAAGCCTCTGGATGTTGTAGGACTGTCTTGGATGATACGTCTCTGCAACATCGCATGGACATCAGGGACAGTGCGTCTGGATTGGCAGACCGGGGTGGTGGTCCCCCTCTAAAAAGGGGGACCAGAGGGTGTGTTCCAACTACAGAGGGATCACACTCCTCAGCCTCCCTGGAAAAGTCTACTCGGGGGTTCTGGAGAGGAGGGTCCGTCGGATAGTCGAACCTCGGATTCAGGAGGAACAGTGTGGTTTTCGTCCTTGTTGCGGAACAGTGGACCAGCTCTACACCCTTAGCAGAGTCCTGGAGCTAGTCTACATGTGTTTTGTGAACTTGGAAAAGGCGTTCGACCGTGTGCCTCGGGGAATCCTGTGTGGGGTGCTCCAGGACTATGGGGTACCAGACCCGTTGATAAGAGCTGTTCGGTCCCTGTACAACCGGTGTCAGAGCTTGGTCCGCATTTCCGGCAGTAAGTCAAGCCCGTTTCCAGTGAGAGTTGGACTCCGCCAGGGCTGCCCTTTGTCACCGATTCTGTTCATAACTTTTATGGACAGAATTTCTAGGCACAGCCAGGGTGTTGAAGGGATCCGGTTAGGTGGACTCAGGATTGTGTCACTGCTTTTTGCAGATGATGTTGTCCTGTTTGCTTCAACGGGCCGTGATCTTCAGCTCTCTCTGGATCGGTTCGCAGCTGAGTGTGAAGCAGCTGGGATTAAAATCAGCACCTCCAAATCCGAGACCATGGTCCTCAGCCGGAAAAGGGTGGAGTGCCCTCTCAGGGTTGGGGGAGAGATCGTACCCCAAGTGGAGGAGTTCAAGTATCTCGGGGTCTTGTTCACGAGTGAGGGAAGAATGGACCGTGAGATCGACAAGCGGATCGGTGCAGCATCCGCAGTGATGCGGGCTCTGCATCGGTCTGTCGTGGGGAAAAAAGAGCTGAGCCATAAGGCAAAGCTCTCAATTTACCAGTCGATCTACGTTCCTACCCTCACCTTTGGTCATGAGCTATGGGTAGTGACTGAAAGAATGAGATAGCGAATACAAGCGGCTGAAATGAGTTTCCTCCGCAGGGTGTCTGGGCTTTCCCTTAAAGATAGGGTGAGAAGCTCAGTCATCTGGGAGGGGCTCAGAGTAGAGCCGCTACTCCTCCGCATCGAGAGGAGTCAGATGAGGTGGCTCGGACATCTGATCAGGATGCCTCCTGGACGCCTCCCTGGTGAGGTGTTCCGGGCACATCCAACCTGAAGGAGGCCCCAGGGAAGACCCAGGACACGCTGGAGGGACTATGTCTCCTGGCTGGCCAGGGAACGCCTTGGGATTCTCCCGGAAGAGCTGGAAGAAGTGGCCGAGGAGAGGGAAGTTTGGGCCTCTCTGCTCAAGCTGCTGCTCCCACGACCTGACCCCGGATAAGCGGAAGAGGATGGATGGATGGATGGATGGATGGGATGACGGGACAGGCAAGGAGATGCACCCTCATGTGGATGCACTTGCCTTTCGTTCTGGCCCATTGGGGCTCAGAAATAATCATTTCACTGTTTCACCTGTAAAAACCTTGACTATTATGACTATTATACTCTCTATAGTCAAGTTTGATCAGCATCACACTGATCTGAGGCCCTTAATAAACCATCCACTTAGTAGCTGCGACGGGCAGTATGTACAAAAGGTAGGAACTTAATCAGCACAAGCTTATAACCTACATTTACTGGGAATTCCTCATTTGTGAGGAACAATTACAATCTCTGTTCCCCTTCATGAATGGGGTTCACTGGCTTACCCACACCTCTCAGTGCCATGTAGATACACATTTATCCAATAAGTGCGTTTATGTGTAGCTCCGATCATCTAAGGAAATCACAGACCTATTATTGTTGCTCATGCATAATAGGCCTCTCTGAATTTTTTTTTTCTTCTGTACGTGACCACAAATGCAAGCCCTTGGTTTTCGTCTCTGCCCCCTCCCACAGAGACGAACAGGAAAGATTAGACTAAATAGGTTACACTTTTATAATAGTGGATAATCTAATCCATGGAATCTGTGGAGAGTGAGGATTTAGTAGTACTAGACTTTTACATCTCTTTGCTATTTGCTTGCTTCCACAGCACAGCTTTGACTGATAAAAGCTTGAACTGAAAGTGTAAAATGTGATGAAAAAAATGTTATCATTTTAAACCTGGGTTCTGGCCTTCAAGACAATTGCTAAACTAGAAAATCCTGGTTGCACATGTACACACATACTTAAAGCTACAGTATACCGAGAACATTGCCAGGACAATAGAGCTAGTACCATGAGCCAGAAAAAGGCTTGCATGATCCAGCATGACCTTCACGTACAACAAAAAAGAAATTATTGTAGATGAGAAATTACGTGAGCAAGTAATGAGAATTTGGAAAAAAAAAATTCAGGAAGATGCTGAGGGCTGTTATGAACATTTTAATAATTAGTTACATTACTAAGGGTAACTTGTTACTTATTTTGCACAGTATTTGGTGTTTTAACCAAGGGCCTTCAATGAAAAATTGCCACTGGTCGTATGACTTTTTATATTGGAACAAAGGTATATGCTGTAAGGTGTAAATCCTTAATGTTGTCATCTGAGGTAAACATTTACGAGGCTTCTAGAGTTTTTAGGGGCCTAAAGCAATACCAATTAGCCACATACAATACTACCCTAACACCTTTAATCCAGCAGTTTTTACAGCAGTTCACACCTGCAGTCATGTAATCCACTTAACTCTTGCCTCTAGAGATCTATCACACTATGATGATCGGATTACAGTAAATGAATGGATTACTCATAAGGGTTTAAATGCTGGGTAATTACCCTACCACTCATCTGAACTGAAGAAACCACTTAGATGAGTGGCAAAATCGGTCTTCAAGAATACACAGCAAAGCCTAATTGCTTTTCACTTACTACTAATACATATAGCATGATCTGGAAGTTGGAAGACCTTCAAAGTCATTTCTGTCATAAGCTAAAAATGTTTGTTGCACACTGAGTGATTCATGTAAAACACATTAAGTGTGGAAAATAAGAACAGAAGCATTTATTAATTTTCAAACATTCGTATTGTTAAGCATATCATGTCCATTGTACCCTATTTGTTTAAAAAAGTTGTACTATGTTTAAATTAGTAATTTCCATTTAAGTATTATTCAGTTTTAGGATGGCCTTGTGCCCATTACTGCCAGGTTTGACTAAAGCTCCCCCAAACCCTAAATGAGATTTTCCATGTTTTAGAATGTTATGTCATTGCTTTGTTCTGATTGTTGCTTCTATTCTCATATGGCTATCACTGTGTTAATGACTGCTGGCATCATGCATTATTGTCTCCCTCATAAGTGCTGCTGCCTCACAACTCCAAAAATCTGAGTTAGAACATTAGCACAATTATGATGAGAATGAGCCATTCTTCCCAACAAGCTTGACCATCCTATTCACCTAAATTGTTCCAAATAACATCAAGCTGTGATTTGAAGGTTCTTAAAGTCCTACTCTCCACCAGCACTTCTTGGAAATTTATTAAATGTGTCTATGGTTCTGAATTTTGTGCGGAATCTGCTCTTTAAAAAGTTTAAAAAGTGTCATTTACTTGCAATCCTCTCTTTCTATAAGAGTTCGGCCACCCATCTAATTACAAAAGTGTGCCAAGGAAAGGCTACATTTTGCCTGATTGAAAAGTGCTGGAGCTAAAGATGAGTTTCATCGGGCCTTAGCTGGAAACCTAAAGGAGATTGAGACTTTATTGTGCTCTGAAGATCACATTAGTAAAATACTCTGCACTCCAAACAAGCAGTCTAAACAATCGGGTATAGAGGTAAAAAACATCAAGACTGGTTTGGTGAAAAGTTAGAGACTATTATTAACCAACTGGACAGTATGCACAAACTACAATGGGCATCCCTGAATGACATCTTATCCAGAGCTCTAAGGAAGGTACAAAAGATTGTGTGTACGAGTAGTGGAAAAATGAGGCAAATGAAATCCAAACATATGAAGATCGAAATAAAATTCACAATTTCTGTAATTCAACTAAAACCCTATATGCTCTAAGGAACTATTCCCTTACTTACCTAAAAACTGCAGATGATCTAACACTACACTTCAATGCACCTTCTTAACCAGCATGCTCCTGCAGACCACTCCATACTTGAGGAACTGCCTATACACCCTACTGTTCATGAGCTCAATCTGTTAACAACCTCTCTGAAAAGCAATAAGTTCCCAGGAGCTGACAACATCTCTGCCAAGTTGTTAAAGCAAGGATTATACCTTTGTACAAGAAAACTCCATCAATTTATCACTAGGATATGGACAAAGAGGAAATTCCCCAATAGTATGAGGATGCAAATATTATTTACTATTTTCAAGCAGAAGGGTGATGAGTTCATCTGTGACAACAGTATAGGAATATGTCTTCTTGCTGTTGCAGGCAAAGTGCTGTTGAAGATTCTGCTGCAGAGATTAACCAGTAACATCAGTGCTACCTGAGTCACAGAGGAACTTAATTACATTTGATAAGATCTTTATCGCATGCAGCTTTACGAAAAGTGGTGTGAACAGCATCAAGATTGCTTTCTAGCTGTAACTGACTTTTTCAAAGCATTCAGCACTGTGAACAGGGCACTTCTTTGGAAGGTGCTAGCTAAATTTGGCTGTCCAACTACATTTATCTCCATCATACCTTAATTGCATGAAGGAATGATGGCTCATGTAACAATGGGAGGTCAAAAATCCAACCCTTTTCCTGTACAAACAAGAGAGGGTTGTGTGCTGGTTCCTGCTATGTTTCACCCATGTTCTCCATAAGGAGCTTGATAACAACAGCAGTGTTGCTGTGCATTTCAGACAGGATAGAAATCTGTTTAACATCAGGTCATCATTAAGTCGGATAAAGAGTGGGTCCTAGAGCTAAAGTATGTTGTTAACTATACTCTTGTGACTCACTCTTAATAAGGCCTTCTGCCTGTCATTGGTGCTGCTCTTAAAGCATACAGTATGATGTAACTGTCTGTTAACACCACCAAAATAGAGGTGCTTTCCCACTGGAGCTCTAGAATACCATAGACAATTACAAGTCTTTACAATTAACCTTAATCCAATTACAATAGTTTTCAACATTGACAATGAAATACAAAGCCGAATCAAACAAGCATCAGATGCCTTTGGGAAACTTCAGCATAGGTTTTTCAAAGTAAGCACTTCAATCAACTCCAACAATGTCATGTTCCAAGCTTTCTGCATATCCACCCTCCTCTACATGCATGAAGCCTGGGTCACCTCTATCTATCAGATCAAATTACTCAAGCAGTTCCTGGAGTGACTGGGTACCTCATACTAACATAATTTCAAAAGCTACCTGCAGAAGTATTGAGATCACAATGACCCAACAATCATCTAATGATAGTTTTGCCATATAACATGAATGCCACAAAACCTACTTCCCCATTGGGTACTGCATGGTCAATTACATTATGGTCAAAGATTAGCTGGTGGACAGAAGAAACTGTCTAAAGATCAGATAAAGATTTGCTTGAAATAGCATGGAATATGACCTGGTGACATTGAGCATGATGTTGCTGACTGTAAAGCCTTGCTGCAGCACATTGTGGTTGGAAGACATACAGTGGTGAATAGGACAGCTAGGAGACAGAAACAGAGATCCAAGAAGAACACATCCAGCAACACTACAAAACATACATGTTCCATCTGTAATAAAATCTGTGGTTCCAGGATTGGACACAGTTGAAGCAGAAAAAGGATGTCATCATTGGATGTGATGGACTGCAAAAAAGGAGGAAACAAAAAGGGAATACTGCCCAGTGTTCGTGTGATATTAAGAAAACACAGACTGTAGTAATGTATAGCACAAGTTCTAGAGGGAACATGGAACACAAATGATGACCAAATAATACAGTCATTAAAAGTAAAGGGAATTTATTAACAAAACTAGTAAACAACAAGATCAGTGAACATGAACAATATGCAAAGGGGTAAAACAACAAAACATAAGCCTTTTGATCTTTCAATACAAAAAAGGCCCTTGAGTAGCTTGACGGGTGGTTGTACCACTTACTCACTGTCAAACATATTCCAATGCTCATACTTGAAAATCTCCCTTTTATCCAGTTCATTCCTTCATTCACTTGATCTCTTGTCACTTGCTACCTCCCAATCTCCAGGCTCATCAGCTAAAGGAGTTTTAAATCCAGGTCACTTTGTAAATATTTCTGAGCTAACCAGCTTTCATTCAAAGGCTTGTTGGTATCCCAGGATCTTCCTATACTATAACCAGGTTTCTCAACAGGATCTCCATACTACAGAGTGTAACTGGGGAGTAACAAAAGACTGTTTTCCCCAGAATTCTTGTAAGTTTAATATGAAAAAATAATCTTCTCACACTGTGCAAAAGGCCAATTTCTTGAAAACTTACCTTACCACTAGTGTCCACCAGCATGTTTTAGTGTCCCTGCATTGACAGGTTCCAGCAAACCTGTGGCCACAGCTCCCCGCCTCCTGTAGTGTAGTCAAGTCAGGCTCTATGCCCCTAACCTGTCCCAAGACTGCATAGAAGGCACACTGTCAGCAAACCTTCACTACTTTGGGTTTTCCAGGCTTGTCCCATTAGGTACTAAATCCATTGAAGACTGCTGACCACCAAGTAGGGACCAGTTGTCAGCTCAGTACCTTACTTTACCCAGGTATCTATAGGTCAGTATAGTTGTTTATATTAAATAGACATCAAAAACAGAAGAAATTTAATAATATAAATTCTTTTGGGGCAAAAAGGTGAAAAGTGTTCATTTGTTTGCTTATGGCCTATCATAGAATACAAAGATGATGCAACTATGAAATCAATCATTGACCCTTGGCAAAAGGTAATCTTATGTACAATCCTGAGTTTGAACATGTTGTTTTCTATGAACTTAGAAACTCAGAAATTAGTTGCTTTATAGAAAATTAGTTATCTGTCTCAAATGTATGAAATTCAGCAGTATCAAAAATGTAAGTATCAACCTATAAATCTAGAAATAAATCTTATCATTTATTTCATTGTTCATGGTTGCAGGGAGTCAATGCCTTTCTAGACCACATTGGGCACAAAGTAGGATTCAGCTGTGGACACGATGCAAATCCATCACAGGACACACCCACAGCCACACCCATATTCACCCTTATTTACACAAACATGATTTAGAGACACCAATCATCTTTACAAAACATCCTTGAGAAAGGGAAGGAAACCAGAGCTTCCAGAAAAAAAGCTGTTATTGACATGAAAAGAAGATACAACTAAAAAAAACAGACAGATGCCAACCTGAATTCTGGAGCTTTGAGGCAGCAGCGCTTACTTTTTTCATGCTCTAGTAGGTTTTTTACATTCAGTAAATGTATTTCATGGCTAAACTAGCACTCCAATTACAAACATAAAACACATTTACAGTCTGCCCCCAGTGTAATTCTTTGGCCACAGCAGCCCCCCAAAAAATGAATTTGGAAACTGATGCTTTAAAGTAGCACAAATGAAATCTGTCTATGTGCCTCATTTTTGTAAATATTTATTTTCTGCTGAAAAAAATTAAAGGAACACTTTAAAAACACATCCGATCTCAATGGGAAAATATCATGCTGGATATCTATACTTATATGGACTGGGTAATGTGTTAGGAATGAAAGGATGCCACATGGTTTGATGGAAATGAAAATTATCAACCTACAGAGGGCTGAATTCAAAGACACCAATCAAAGTGAAAAAATGATGCTGCAGGCGAGTCCATTTTGCCGAAATTTCATTGCAGCAACTCAAAATCATACTCAGTAGTTTGAATGGCCCCCACATGCTTGTATGCATGCCTGAAAACATTTCTGGGGGGTTGGCATGCTCTTAATGAGATGACAGATGGTGCCCTGGGGGATCTCCTCCTAGATCTGGACCAGGGCATCATTGAGCTCCTGGACAGTCTTAGGTGCAACCTGGCTGTGTCAGATGGACTGAAACATAATGTCCCAGAGGTGTTCTATTGGATTTAGGTCAGACGAGCGTAGGGGCTAGTTAATGGTATCAAGTCTTTCATCCTCCAGGAACTTCCTGCATACTCACCACCAGGAGGAACCCAGGACCCACTGCATCAGCATAGGGTCTGACAATGGGTCCAAAGATTTCATCCCAATACCTAATGGCAGTCAAGGTGCCATTGTCTAGCCTGTAGAGGTCTGTGCGTCCCTCCATGGATATGCCTCCCTAGACCATCACTGACCCACCACCAACCCGGTCATGTGTGCTGGGAGACTCAGCAAACCTGCTGACAATTGCACGTATTGATATGTCATCCTGGAGAAGCTGGACTACCTGTGCAACCTTTGTAGGGTCCAGGTATTGCCTCATACTACCAGTAGTGACACTGACCGTAGCCAAATGCAAAACTAGTGAAAAAACAGTCAGAAAAGATGAACAGGAAAAATGTCAGTGGCCTCCACCTGTTAAACCATTCCTGTTTTGGGGGTTGTCTCATTGTTGCCCCTCTAGTGCACCTGTTGTTAATTTCATTAACACCAAAGTAGCTTAAACTGATTAACAACCCCCTTTGCTACTTAACTGACTAGATACATATCCCAGAAATTTCATTGACTTTATGTTATACTCTGATTAAAAAGTGTTCCTTTAATGTTTTTGAGCAGTATATTTATATTCAAGTGTGCTTTAAGGAAATCCAACACCAGTCCACACACCTCCTAACTTCATTTTTCCTAGAAGAGATGGTACTCTGGCTTTGTTTTAAAATCTCTTTTAAATCTATTCTTGCTTTCAGTGTAACATTCTGTTTTTTGCATGCTCACAATAATGCACCAAGAACATTCATAGAAACTCAAAGATGCAGTATTGGAGAAAGTAGGGGATCAAGGTGAGGGTGGACTACATTACATATGTAACCACACCTACCTATTTCACTCCTCATTTCATATGGATTCAGTTATACTGTGCTGTTGACTTGTAGCTTATGAATGCTCAATTGCACTTTTATTTTGCATAAATACATTTTCTTGCTTCTGAATAGGTCAATCTGTGCAAATTTAACACTCATTCTTCTAGGTGCTTCCAATAACCAAGAAAACTCCAAAAAATGAGAAAGACAGTTATTTTTGCAACACAAAATATCAAGAATAAAATGAACGGCTTTTGAATACATTGAACACACCAGTTGTTTATTTGATTATTAAGAAAATATAAAATTGATTATTCAAAATGACAACACTTGCGCAAAGTATATTTATTGACAACTTTTGACATTAAAAAATGTATTTATTTTAATAATGCAAATTTATCACAGAAACTGCTTGTTTTATAGAGTAAATTATGGTTCACTGTTATAATTTGCTAGTTTTGAGTCCATCCATCTTCTAAACCTGCTTTAGTCTGAGCAGGCAAAAGGGTGGGTGGCTGGAGCCTATCCCACCGAGCATAGTGCACACAGTAGGAACAAACCCTGGACAGGCTACCAGCCCATCACAGGGCAAACACACACAGACCAATTTAGAGTCAGAGATTCACATAATCTCCATGTCTTCAGAATGTGGGGATAAACTTGAGTACCAGGAAAAAGCTCACATGGAGAGAGGACCCAAGACAAGTCTGGTCTCCTTACTGCAAGGCAACAGCACTACCACTGTGCCACCACACCCTCTACATCCAGTTCTGAGTTATTACAGTCAAAAATACTACATTGCAGTTTTTTGTGTAATAATATGTAGTCTGTTTCTTCTGATTACAATTACATAGCAGAAATTAATATTTAATACTTTGATAAAAAAAAAGTTGCCAGAATGTTTTCTACAGCATCTGCCAATGCAAACAGAATCGAAGGACACAACTCTTGAACCATGACCAATCTTAGGACTGAAAATCTAAAAGAATATGCAAGCAAAAATAACTGTTATAATAAAATAAAGAGTTATGGATGCATTGATTTTTCTTTAATATTTTCATACATTTCCAAGTATTGTACAAACTACAAATCTATTTCAGAAGATAGATACAGGTCAGTTCTGTTTGTATATATAAACATAAGCATCAAAAGCAGTCTAATACTAGTTTTTTTTGGCAAAAAATGTGAAATGTGCTAATTTTGACAAAAGAATTTTAGGCATATGGCAATATATAGAATATGTATTCAAAAGGGCAAAATCACCCAAAATCAAAGTTTGTATTTCATTTCTGGAAATGGAAACGGTATGGGGATAATCCCCTCTAAATGCAATGAACAGATTTATTTAACTTCTGATTACAAATCTTAAAAAAAGTTAAATGAAAGTTCACTGCCCTAAACACAGGTATATGCAACAATTCTCAAAGAGTTAATTTGTATGTTTTCCATAAGCCAGAAAAAATTAAGAAAAAAATAACATTACATGATTTCTTTCGAAACTCAAAGGCTCATTTAGAGTGTTCGAAAATGTGCTTGATTTATTGTATATGTAAATAACTTTGCCTAAAACCCATACAATGTAATGAGTGTTTATCCATGTTTTTGCTATAAACACATAAATGCATATATATAGTAAGTTGTCAAACCTGCATCTAGCTCGAGGTCACAGAAACTGAAGAGTTTATCCTGGCAGCAATCATCACAAGGCAGGAATAAGCTCTGGACAAAAACCAGGAGCCACTCACACACACACACACACTTACAGAGGGCTAATTTGGAATAATTGGCATTGTACTCACACTTTTACAAAGTGAAGAACCTGTAGGAAAAGACATGAGGGTACAAAATAAACTTACTATGGCAAGTTGTGACTCGAACACAGGATGACATTGTGCCTTGTATTCTGCAATAAAACAACATCAATTATTTTTTGTGCTACAAACTGAAATATATTCCTGAGCTATCAAACTAAAAAAGGCAATAAGAAGGTTTCAATTGGTGGCAGCACATGGATTTTTAGATTTAGCTTTAGAGAGTTTGTGACCCTGATTTAATATAAAATAAAGGCACCTTTCAAACCTCCTCCTGGTAGTGTCTCACAATTTTTTTTTACTTATTTAATGAAACCTGCTGTAGCAAAACACAAGGTGAATGACTGAGTGAAACAAAAAAGGTTTTAATAAGAATTGTGAAAAATGCAGGGGAATATATGGAAGAAGTGTAATATGACAAAGCTAAAGTATAGTTTTTAAAATAAAAGAGATCAGAAGAAATTATGATCTGACTACACATCCAGGTCAGCTAATGAAGTCTTCTGAAAGTAGCTGCTAGGATCATGTGACCACACCTCACACATTGCATATCAGTAATGTGACCATGCCCACTGTACCACATGTCAATATCTCCTTAATGTCACAATGTTGTAGCGATCTTGTTTCCCTGGAAACAAACCAAGATTACCAGCAAGCAAAACTGTAGAAAGCACATTTTCCAAATGCATCAGATAGTGCGAAAGATGCCATTAAATGCTTAAAGAAGCTGGCAGCTATTTTTTTTTTTTTGCCATGACTTTTTGCAATTTACTAATAAACAGTTTACCCTTAACATATAGAGAAATGGCCAGCATGGATACTGAAGAAACCAATGTTTTTTTAACATTTCCCTCTCATATTTACTGAACTACTAGTAGGCAGTACTTTTTCATAAATTCCCATATTCCTAAATATTATTCTTTAATAATTAACAAATTATATTAAAAACCATCTATGAAAATTCTTAAAAGTATGTTTATTATTAGCTTTGTTAGCTTACTTAAATGTGATAGACTAAATTATATTTTCCTATTCAGTTGTTAGCCTGGTAAAACATCTCAGCATGGTATTTTCTTTTGCTTGAAAACATTTCTTTAGTTACATCTTGTTTGTTTTCCTGTATAGATTACTTGATTTTATTATTTTTTTATTTACAATATTTTTTTCACTGATATTATTTTGTAGTGTATTTGTTCAATCAATTCACATTCAAAACCTCCCAATGCAATTCAAGATTGGTGAGGAAAGAACCTATATTAACAGCATTAATTGTACAGAGAGTACCAAACTTGGGCAGATGGCCAGTCCATCATAGGGCACACTCAAACACACATAATTAAGATGAGCTGACCTCCCAGCAGACTTTAAAAGACAATTGGTGCCTGGAAGGACATCTACCTTAATTCTGTAACCTTAAGCTCGACTTGCTTACTCTGATGGACATCCTTGCACATCTATATGAAAGCATAAAAAGGTACCAGGAAATGGTTTCTTATCCAGCTATCAGAGGTGCATGCATTTGATCAATTTCTTTGGGTATTGAGAGCTCACCCAATTTCTTCAGGACCTGGAAACTGCTTTTTTTGACTGCAGGTATACTGCATGGTGCTTAATGAACAAGGTGAGCTTAGGAGGACAAAAGTACACCACAACACCACTTGGTATCCTATAACTGCTCATTTAAGCAAGCATGGGTGAGGTGACATCATGCTAAAAGAAATACTAAATGCAAAATGTTGCAAAAATACATATATATTGTGATAGATCTTCTTTCAAAAATAAAAAGAAGCTTCACAAAACAAGGTTTTGGAGACCATCCCAGTATATTGTCCAAAGGACAAGGAAAAAAATACAAAAGAAAAACGCTTGGTGATCAAAAGCAAAATGTATAAAGCAGTTAATAATAATACAATGGCAAAATGGTCTTTTATACAGTAACTAAAAATGGAAACAGGAAATGGTTGGCAGGAAGTGACGTCGATACTGTTTGATGGAAGCGATATCATTTAACGAGACACCGGAAGCGATGTCATCAGGGGTTGCCGGAAGTGATGTCCCGGTGGCTATTTTGGAACCCGGAAGTAGGCTTTTATTTCTCCTTGGTTTTCCTGGTGAGAAGAATGAAAGATTTAGGTTAGTACCAAGTGACAACCCCTCGCGATCTTTCACTCAACTTTAGGCTTTTTGACTGCCTCCTAAATGCATGTGTGTGACAATATATATATATATATATATATATATATATATATATATATATATATATATATATATATATATATATATATACAGTATACTAGCAAAATACCAGCCATAGCGGAGAAGTAGTGTGTTAAACAAGTAAAGAAAAAGAAAAGGAAACATTTTGAAAATAACGTAACATGATTGTCAATGTAATTGTTTTGTCACTGTTATGAGTGTTGCTGTCCTATATATATATATATATAGCAAAATACCCGCGCTTCGCAGCGGAGAAGTCATGTGTTAAAGAAGTTATGAAAAAGAAAAGGAAACATTTTAAAAATAATGTAACATGATTGTCAAAGTAATTGTTTTGTGTATTTGGCGGCAGCGTCACAAAGTTGTTTTCATCTAGCTGCATCAGAAAATGTACCACGACGTCTGACACGCCTCCTTTTTAGTGTTTTCTCACAGCTTGGATTGCTGCTGTCATAATCGGTTTGAATCTACATTATACTGTATCTCTCTCTCTCTCTCTCTATATATATATATATATATACACATACATATCTTCATATACAGATGGAGCCACGTCAAATAGCCGCGGCCATGTGAATGGCGTGCGAATGGCGTCGAATGGATCGGCTGCCCTATACGCCGTGATCCCCCTCCCTCTACTGACAGAAGGCGTGTCAAGATTTCACAGTAAACACGCCCATTCATGCCCTATTTATTCATTTACCTGGTTCCACCACTAGATGGCACTTTGTTCTCAAGAACACGTTAACACACGCCAGCAATTTAGCTGCGCTGAGTTGCAATCACGTGATTTTAACATTATATTTTATTATTATAATTATAACATTATATTATATTATTATATAGGAGCCTTCCTGTCTGCCTATCATATAGTGGCTTTTCTTCCTACCTATCTATATATCTATCCCCTTAGCTGTTTTTTATATATCTATTATACAGTGCCTTCCCTGTTTATTTATATATCTAGTGCCTTCTCTGCCTGTCTGTCTGTCTGTCTGATTGCATATAGCGCTGAACTTACTGCTCTGTACTACTCTGGCCTCTACATGTCCTGGAGTACAAAAGAAAGAGCACCATACAGCAACATGTGCGAACTGGCAAGATTGGGGAAAAAACACACGGTCACTGATTACAAACCGCAAGATGAATGAAAGAGACAATGTATGTAAAAACATCATCGCACTAATGCAATATTATTTGAAAACGAACAGTGTCAGATCGGGTTTGAATAAGCGCCCGATCTGACGCTGTTCGTTTTCAAATAATATTGCATGTACTGTGCGTTGAAACTGCAGCACTGAATAAGCTGACTCCTTCTGTAACAGCATCAGCGTGTATTCAAACCCGATCTGACGCTGTTCGTTTTCAGATAATATCGCATAGACTTAACTATTTTAGAATAAAAACATACATTTGATTTAAGTCAGTCTGTAAGAGCCAGTGTAAATGCATGATAATTGTAAAGGTTAGCTTTTTTTTTTAATTCAGTTCCATTCTCTCAGTCGCGTTCACGATTCCTCCCCCCAATCTGACAATGTTGTTTTCACATAAAGACGTGCTATAACTCAAATGTGATTTATTTGGAGCGCTATAGCTCGAATGTGATTTATTTGGAGACGCGCTATACTCGAATGTTATTTACTGTATATAGGGAAGAAAGTACAATGTCAGGTGCTCATTTAGTGTAATAGGAACCATAGCACAGAGAGATGTGTACACTGCAACACGTACACATGTCGTGAATGTAGGAAGGGTGTGTGGGAACTGTTAATATTTGAATGTGATGATTTTATACAGCATGGATCGGAAATCAGCAGTTCTTAGCATTGCACCACGCAAGCTGTCGTATCAACCGCCTACTGTAACTTGCTTTATTTTTTCTTCACTTATAGTCAAGAATAAAAGTGCACTTGTTTTTTATTCTTGTACACCAACATATGTTCCTGTGTTTGAGCGACACGGGCATGCTCAAAAAATAGACGTGTAATGTCACGAAAAGTGCACGCAGGCACTTCAGTTCGCAAGCATTGGTACGAGAATGCAGTCAAAAGTACGCTGCAGAGCTACAGCGCATCTTTATGTGAAAACAGCTTTCTCAGAAGGTAGGGAAGGATCCTGAACACGACTGAGAGAATGAAAAGTGAAAAAAAAAAAAAAACTAACCTTTACAAGTATCATAAATTACACTGGCTGTTACACACTGAAATCAAATGCATGTTTTTATTCTAAAATAGTAAGAATAACAGCAGTTTACTTCACAAAACTGAACCATGTGGGATCGAACTTATGACCTTTTGAATACTAGTGAGCGGCTGATACCATTATGCTACCGTGGTAGCTGTAGTAAGTATCTGTCAATGTGGCATGCTAAGGCGGCTTTTTTCTGCAGTTATATTTTTGAATAAAAGCATACTTGTTCTGTTATATTTGTACCTTTTGTGAAAGTGTGATATTTGGACTTCAGGCTTCATACATTATATAGTTTATGCTTACATTTTGTCATTTACTACTACAATATGAAAAACGTTTCTGTTTTAAAAATGTGTTTACACGGATTACTGTAGAAACGGAACACACGTAAAAATGCGTGTATTCCAAATAATGATCTATTATTTCCACTCTAAAACTCCACTTCACTCCCAGATAATCAATCAAGGCATGAGCTGGGTTTGAATACACGCTGACGCTGTTACAGAAGGAGTCAGCTTATTCAGTGCTGCAGTTTCAACGCACAGTACATGCAATATTATTTGAAAACGAACAGCATCAGATCGGGCGCTTATTCAAACCCGATCTGACGCTGTTTGTTTTCAAATAATATTGCATTAGTGCGATGATGTTTTTACATATATTGTCTCTTTCATTCATCTTGCGGTTTGTAATCAGTGGCCGCATGTTTTTTGCCCGATCTTGCCAGTTCGCACATGTTGCTGTATGGTGCTGTTTCTTTTGTACTCCAGGACATGCAGAGGACAGAATAGTACAGAGCAGTAAGTTCAGCGCAATACGCAATCAGACAAACAGACAGACAGGCAGAGAAGGCACTAGATATATAAATAAACAGGGAAGGCACTGTATAATAGATATATAAAAAACAGCTAAGGGGATAGATATATAGATAGGTAGGAAGGAAAGGCACTATATGATAGGCAGACAGGGAAGCTCCTATATAATAATAAAATTACTGTTATTACTATATAGATAGACAGGGAGTTCAGGCAGGCAGAACGGCGAAGATTAAAAATAAATAAATTTTCTCCCCAGCGGGGAACCTTAACAAGTATCATAAATTACACCTGCTGTTGCAGACTGAAATCAAATGTATGTTTTTATTCTAAAATAGTAAGACCATGAACAGTTTACTTCTCAAAACAGAGTGGTGCAGGATCAAACTCGCGACCTTTTGATTCCCAGTCGGGAGCTGATTCTATTGCACTACAGAGGCAGTCATAATAAATGGGGGTCGCATGTTAAGGCGGCTTTATGTTTCTGCAGTTATATTTTTGAATAAAAGCGCAATTGTGTTAGATTTGTATCTTTTGTGAAATTATTTCTTTGATACTTCAGGCTTTATACATTATATAGTTTATGCCTACATTTTGTCATCTACTAGTAGAATATAAAAAACGTTTCTGTTTTAACAATGTGTTTACACAGATTACTGTAGAAACGGAACAGACATGAAATGTGTGTGTTCCAAACAACGATCTATTATTTCCACTCTAAAATTCCACTTCACTCCCACACTGCAGTTAACTGAAGCAGTCAATGCTCCATCTGGCGGGATTATACAGCATTGCAACCATCTTTTTAGAAAGAGCATGGGGGCGTTTATGGGACGGGGCATCGTTAACTGCGTCATCGCGGGGGATCGCATTCCGTGCACGGATCGTGCATGGTCCTGTCATGGTCCTGTCATGGACCTGTCATGCTCCAGGCGGCTGTTTGACGTGGCTCCCACTGTATATACATATATACATATCTATATACATATCTACATATACACATATAAATATATATACACATATATATATATATACATACCTATCTACATTATATATACACACACATACATACATACACACACACAAATTATATATATATGTGTGTGTGTGTATGTATGTATATGTGTGTATATATAATGTAGATAGTGTAATATATATATATATATATATATATATATATATATATATATATATATATAGATATACACTCACCTAAGGGATTATTAGGAACACCTGTTCAATTTCTCATTAATGCAATTATCTAATCAACCAATCACATGGCAGTTGCTTCAATGTATTTAGGGGTGTGGTCCTGGTCAAGACAATCTCCTGAACTCCAAACTGAATGTCAGAATGGGAAAGAAAGGTGATTTAAGCAATTTTGAGCGTGGCATGGTTGTTGGTGTCAGACGGGCCGGTCTGAGTATTTCACAATCTGCTCAGTTACTGGGATTTTCATGCACAACCATTTCTAGGATTTACAAAGAATGGTGTGAAAAGAGAAAAACATCCAGTATGCGGCAGTCCTGTGGGCGAAAATGCCTTGTTGATGCTAGAGGTCAAAGGAGAATGGGTCGACTGATTCAAGCTGATAGAAGAGCAACTTTGACTGAAATAACCACACGTTACAATCGAGGTATGCAGCAAAGCATTTGTGAAGCCACAACACGCACAACCTTGAGGCGGATGGGCTACAACAGCAGAAGACTCCACCGGGTACCGCTCATCTCCACTACAAATAGGAAAAAGAGGCTACAATTTGCACAAGCTCACCAAAATTTGACAGTCGATTTCTGTTGAGACATTCAAATGGTAGAGTCAGAATTTGGCGTAAACAGAATGAGAACATGGATCCATCATGCCTTGTTACCACTGTGCAGGCTGCTGGTGGTGGTGGTGTAATGGTGTGGGGGATGTTTTCTTGGCACACTTTAGGCCCCTTAGTGCCAATTGGGCATTGTTTAAATGCCACGGGCTACCTGAGCATTGTTTCTGACCATGTCCATCCCTTCATGACCACCATGTACCCATCCTCTGATGGCTACTTCCAGCAGGATAATGTACCATGTCACAAAGCTCGAATCATTATATATTCAAGTTTTGACTTTATATATTCCGACAGTGACTTTATATATTCAAGTTTTGACTTTATATATTCCGACACTGTCTCTATATACTCAGTTTTTGACTTTATATATTTGGGAATGACTTTATATATTCAGGTTTTGACTTTATATATTCTTACGCCGATTTTATATATTCAGAAAATCAATGTATTGCCTGTTTGGCACCCCATAGTATATGTGTGTGTATATATGTACACATGTATGTGTATATATATATATATATATACTAGCCATGTGCGCCCAACTACGTTGCGCGTGTTAAAGTTGTCTGTGAAGGGCTCCCTGTTTAAACGCGGCTGCCAGTTGTGAACTGGGCCCTTCGTGGCACAGCATTATGATTTTTTATAAGGGAAACAAAATTACAAAAGAAAACCCTTGGATATTGATTCGATAGGAACGGCCTACTCGGAATCACTGTCCGAATAGTAATTATGTGGTGGTGTAGGAGCATTTCTGCTTCTGTCTGCTCACAGTCTGTCTCGTTTTCACAACGCTATCGTTTCCTCTCACGATGTCTTCTCAACCTTCCTCCAATCTCACAGGTTGCTTTGTGACAATCCAAAGAGTAAGGCAATATACATGGAGCAATGGTTATAAAAGGGGGACACATAGGTATCCAGGCTCTTTAAAGCATAAATAGGGATCGCTTCACTGACATGTGAGCAAGCCACAGTACAACTGTGAGATGCGCAGCACTCGCCAGCTACAAAGTAACAATAATAATTTCCGGAACGTGCTGTTACGTTGTCATTCATTTTACCCACTGTCTTTCTTTCATTCATATGTTACATAGGCACGTACATTTTATCTTCGGCAATGTCATTCTCTAACCAGGCCTCAGGAGCTAACCAGCATAACACTGTCCACCACCCCTTTCGTTATTCTGGCACATTGTTGACATCCGTGAGTAACAACAACATACTAAACTGGAAGGTGGTCTACACATGCGTGGAATTCGCGGACAAACAAAGATCAAGATCTAAATGAAGAAAATTCTTTAGTTAATTTAAAGCACAATAATTTGTTTAGTTTGAATATCTGTGTTTTGAGGTGTGACTGGCGTACTACAGTCTTCAGTAGTATAAGCCTGGAGGAGATTCTTAATGCAATGCCTATGTTTTAGATGTCTCTCTACTGCCATCTAGTGCTTCTTCTTCTAATTCATTCGCGGACAAACAAAGATCAAGATCCAAATGAAGATTATATATAGAGATATATATGCCAGCAACACTCATGATAATGACAAAACAATTACATTGTCAATCATATTACGTAATTATTAAAATGTTTCCTTTTCTTTTTACTTCTCCGCTGCGTAAGCGCAGGTATTTTGATATATATATATATATATATATATATATATATATATATATATATAGATATAGATATAGATATATATATAGATATGACAACAACACTCATATCAATGACAAAGCAATTACATTAACAATCATGTTACGTTATTTTTAAAATTTTTCCTTTTCTTTTTCATAACTTCTTTAACACACTACTTCTCCGCGAAGTGCGGGTATTCTGCTAGTATATATATATGTATGTATGTATGTATGTGTATATGTGTATATATATATGTAGATATGTATATATATCTATACAAATAAAAGGCAAAGCCCTCACTGACTCACTCACTCACTCACTCACTCACTCATCACTAATTCTCCAACTTCCTGTGTAGGTGGAAGGCTGAAATTTGGAAGGCTCATTCCTTACAGCTTACTTACAAAAGTTAGGCAGGTTTCATTTCGAAATTCTACGCGTAATAGTCATAACTGGAACCTATTTTTCTCCATATACTGTAATGGAGTTGAGCTCGATGGCTGTGGGGGACAGAGTTTCATGTGACATCATCACGCCTCCCACATAATCACGTGAACTGACTGTGAACGCAGTACGTAGAAAACAAAGAAGAGCTCCAAAAAGCGCTGAAACAATAAGAAGCGAGCGAGTGACACATACAAGCATATTCATGAGTGCAGCTACTTCGGAAACAAAGCACGGTGTAAATCTAAAGTTTAAATTAAGTTCATAGACAGGCTGCCGTTGGCGTTTGTCATGCCCACGGCTAATGCGGGATACAAGTTTAATGAGAGGACGCAGGATATAAACGACAGTTTTGATCACTTTGTAACTAAGTTAAAATTGCTGGTGAAGTGCTGTGCTTATGCAAATTCAGAGAGACTGTGTTTGAGGGAGGATTGTCAGTTAAGGCGGGTGGGGGTGTCACGTCATCATCTCCCCTCCCATTCACCTCATTTCGCTCTGAGCTGAGCTCCGCAGCTAACACAGTCTTGCCGAAGCAACTTTGCGACGCTGCCACCAAATACTCACAGAAAAATCCACATGTTAATACACATGCTGTCTCTAAAGTTTCTCCACACTCTCAATCCTCCAGGCACTACTTACAAAAGGTTACATTGACAATCGTGTTACATTATTTTTAAAATGTTTCCTTTTCTTAGCACAAGCACAGCTGAGAAGCTTCGATGCATGTGTTCAATAGCACGTTAAAAAATAATGCATTTAATCACACTTTGCATTCCAAGCAAAGGGGAACTTCTGTCAATGCATGATTTCCTGGTACACCGATTACATTGATGCACACACCAGAGCTACAAAAATGTAAGAGTCGGAAGAGAGCGCGTTGCTAGGACTGATTGGAGGAAAATTTCGTTTCAAAAGACTACCCGATGGAAGCCTTGATAAAAGCGTGGTTTTGTGCAAACTGTGCAAAAAGGAGTTTGCATACCACCCAAGCACTTCAACCTTACGGTACAATCTAAATGCAAAACATGTTACAGCGAACACAGAAACTGTGTATGTTGTTAGCACTAGCAGTAGCAGTTCGAGTACCAACAAAAGGTGTCGGCAGCCCAAACCTGATGAAATGACTGGCTTCAGGACCAAAATTAGTAAGTCAACATTGGTCAAACACATACAAGCATATTCATGAATGCAGCTACTTCGAAAACAAAGCACGGTGTAAACCTAAAGTTTAAATTAAGTTCATAGACAGGCTGCCGCTGCCGTTTGTCATGCCCACGGCTAATGCGGGATACAAGTTTAATGAGAGGACGCAGGGTATAAATGAGAGTTTTGATCAATTTGTAACTAAGTTAAAATCACCGCAACGCTCATATCGTCAGCGAAGACCTCTCTCTACACTATATTAAAGAAAATGGCAAGTTTCCTTTCTTTACACCTTTTTTCCTTTTATCCCCAACCAAACCCCTTCTCTCTTAACACTGCAGAGGACACAAAAATGATTTTCTTTTAATTGCTGGTAATGCCGGTAAGGCACATTACCACAGGCAGAAATTTGGACGTAATTTCTAAACCACAGCCGTCGTGTAGCGCCTTTCAAAAGGGATCAACTTCCAAGAGATGATCCATATGCATTTTAGCTGCTGTTAGTACTACTTACCTGTTATGTTATACCGGCTTTAAAATGTAGCTTACCCTCCACTGGTAAGTGTATCTTTACTTCTTAAAACGTTAATGTTTTACTGTTTAATAGCTTATAGACTGCATTTTATTTTTTTCCCTTACACTCAGTGAGCAAGGCCAATGGGTGATCAGTTATATATATATATATATATATATATATATATATATATTGTAAAAGGCGCTATATAGCGCCCGACCCGGCACAGACCACGCAGAGGCAACGTCAAAACACACAGGCTTTTATTATTTTTCTTCAGCTGTGTGACACGTCTTCCCCGTGCCACACAGCCCAAACACAGTCCCAAAAGTACAAAGCCACAAACTCACTTCTCCACCTTCTCTTCCACCACTCCTCCGCAAGCTTAGTCCTCCTCCTCCCAACCCTGGCTCCCCGAGTGGTGGGGGCTGGGGCCTTTATAGCCCACCGGAAGCATTCCAGGTGATTAACCACCTGGTCCTAATTGAACTTCCGGGTGGGGCTGAAAACTCGTCCAGCCAGGCTGTGGGAAGCAGGCAGCTCCCCCTAGCGGCCATGCTGGGCCCCAACCAAGCTGTGGAGGACTCCATCTCCCATGGAGCCCTGCGGGTGGTTGGGGAATCATCGTCGGCCAGGAGGCTGCCACCAAGCGTCCCGGGAGGTATTGGACTGCCCATGGCGAATCCCCCGGTACAGAAGCAGCAGGGGCGTCCCTGCCGGGCATGGGACCCGGCTGTCCGTCACACTTCCCCACCCTCAGATGAGGCTTATGGGGCTCATCGGCCTGCCCAGAGGGCGGTCCTCTCCAGGACAGGGAGTCGGCATCCTTGGCTTCATGGCTGCGCCCTGTAAAAACATAATGAACAGGTCTGGGGGTGCTGCCCCGACGTCCCTGCCACTCGGACGTCCTCCTTGGACAACCCCTCCAGACATGACCAGCGTGACCACAGGAATAACACAACCGACC